>NW_019396741.1:330743-366174 GCF_000591075.1 Eurytemora carolleeae
TCATC
Organism: Eurytemora carolleeae; assembly: GCF_000591075.1. Classification (NCBI taxonomy): domain Eukaryota; kingdom Metazoa; phylum Arthropoda; class Copepoda; order Calanoida; family Temoridae; genus Eurytemora; species Eurytemora carolleeae. The sequence goes on from NW_019396741.1 coordinate 330,749, forward strand.
TGTACTCTGTATGTATATTTGGTATACTGTCCTGTTTTATCATCTGTACTCTGTATGTATATATGGTGTACTGTCCCGTCTTGTCATCTGTACTGTGTATGTATATTTGGTGTACTGTCCCATCTTGTCATCTGTACTCTGTATGTATATATGGTGTACTGTCCCGTCTTGTCATCTGTACTGTGTATGTATATTTGGTGTACTGTCTCGTCTTGTCATCTGTACTGTGTATGTATATATGGTGTACTGTCCTGTTTTGTAATCTGTACTCACATGTATGTATATTTGGTGTACTGTCCCGTCTTGTCATCTGTACTCTGTATGTATATATGGTGTACTGTCCTGTTTTGTAATCTGTACTCTGTATGTATATATGGTGTACTGTCCCGTCTTGTAATCTGTACTCTGTATGTATATAAGGTGTACTGTCCCGTCTTGTCATCTGTACTGTGTATGTATATTTGGTGTACTGTCCTGTTTTGTAATCTGTACTGTATATGTATATATGGTGTACTGTCCTGTTTTGTCATCTGTACTGTGTATGTATATTTGGTGTACTGTCCCATCTTGTCATCTGTACTCTGTATGTATATTTGGTGTACTGTCCCGTCTTGTCTTCTGTACTGTGTATGTATTTATGGTGTACTGTCCTGTCTTGTCATCTGTACTGTGTATGTATTTTTGGTGTACTGTCCTGTTTTGGCATCTGTACTCTGAATGTATATATGGTATGCTGTCCTGTTTTATCATCTGTACTCTGTAAATATATTTGGTGTACTCTGTATGTATATATGGTGTACTGTCCTATTTTATCATCTGTACTGTGTATGTATATTTGGTTTACTGTCCTGTTTTATCATCTGTACTGTGTATGTATATATGGTGTACTGTCCTGTTTTATCATCTGTACTGTGTATGTATATATGGTGTACTGTCCTGTCTTGTCATCTGTACTGTATATGTATATTTGGTGTACTGTCCTGTCTTGTCATCTGTACTGTGTATGTATACATGGTGTACTGTCCTTTCTTGTCATCTGTACTGTGTATGTATATTTGGTGTACTGTCCTGTTTTGTCATCTGTACCCTGAATGTATATATGGTATACTGTCCTGTTTTATCATCTGTACTCTGTATGTATATTTGGTGTTCTGTCCTGTTTTATCATCTGTACTCTGTATGATATTTGGTGTACTGTCCTGTTTTATCATCTGTACTCTGTATGTATATTTGGTATACTGTCCTGTTTTATCATCTGTACTCTGTATGTATATTTGGTGTTCTGTCCTGTTTTATCATCTGTACTCTGTATGTATATTTGGTATACCGTCCTGTTTTATCATTTGTACTCTGTATGTATATTTGGTGTACTGTCCTGTTTTGACATCTGTACTCTGAATGTATATATGGTATACTGTCCTGTTTTATCATCTTTACTCTGTTTGTAAATTTGGGGTACTGTCCTGTTTTGTAATCTGTACTCTGTATGTATATTTGGTGTACTGTCCTGTCTTGTCATCTGTACTCTGAATGTATATATGGTGTACTGTCCCGTCTTTGTCTCTGTACTCTGTATGTATATATGGTGTTCCGTCCCGTCTTGTTATCTGTACTCTGTATGTATATTTGGTGTATTGTCATCTGTACTCTGTATGTATATTTGGTATACTATCCCGTTTTATCATCTGTACTCTGTACGTATATTTGGTGCAAATAGATTGTTAAGTACAATAGATGGCAACAAAAAAATTAAACAACTGTGCACAACGTCACAAGTGTCAAATGTAAAAAGAAAGACGACATGTTGTCCAACTAGTTTACAGGGTGTCCCAATAAACCATGGGAATTCAGTGACGAATTCGATATCGTCTTTTTAAATAATTCAATGATTTAGTATAGTGATACCTACTGAGAAAGCTGTAATCTGTAAGAGTTTCGTCTGCTATGTTCACATTTTGTTTAATTGTTTATGTTTTGACTGCATGCGGTTGTAACTTGTCAGTATTCACTGTTCATCTTGCGGAGACATTATAGACATATTTTTACAGTCTTTTACCCTTTTCATAAAATAAAATCAAGCAGACATAATAATATTATGACTTTTGAAATTAGGTATTACAATGCTAATTAATAATAAAGACGATATCGAATTTGTCACTGAATTCCCATGTTTTTTTGGGACACCCTGTATATGATTTCCAAGATTAAGCTTAGATAAATATCGTATTCAAAAAACTATTAGATAGAAAGACAACTCAAATTATATAGAGTGTATACTATATTTCTTTTCATTTTTACGCTTTATTCTGTTTTTTCTTTCCTAAAAATGGCGTGGGGTAATTTATATTTTTACTGTTTAATTACTAAGGGCAGCTGATTTTTTATTCTTTTGACCTCTAACTTTTTGACACATCAGACCGCCATCATAATATACCTATATTCATAAAATAACATTTTAACAAAAAATCAATTTCATTATAGTACACATTATAGCATCATACACACACAACAACAACAACAAAAACAAACAAAAAAACAAAAGTGTGTGTAGAGCATCTCGGATTTCAGTTTTCTCTTCAATTTTTAAAGCATTAAGCCATAATTTGTCTTCTTGTTCAGAAGGAATGCAAACCTGGATGTCTCAGGGTAGGGATTCCAACAAACTAGATTATTCACTTACGCGAAATTACGCAGTACGTACGGTTACGCGAAACAATTTTCATTTCCTGTAATTTCGTAGGATTACGCGTATTTGGCAAAACTTTAATTTCGCAAATTTACGTCATAATTTCACGTTATTTTACAAAGTTATTTCACAATAGTTTGTAATAATTACACGTAATTATCGAAACTTCAATTTCGCGAAATTACGGCGTAATTACACGTAATTTCTACACAGTAATTTTGCGAAAATTTGTAATAAATACGCGTAATTAGCAAATCTTCAATTTTGCGAAATAATGGCATAATTTGTAAAAATTACGCGTAATTAGCAAATTTTCAATTTTGCGAAATAATGGCATAATTTGCAAAAAATACGCGTAATTAGCAAAACTTCAATTTCTCGTAATTTCTATAAATAATTTCGCAAAACTTTGCTATCAGTAAGTGAATTAGCGAAATTTCTACAGTTGAGAAAAAATTTAAATCCCTTTAAAGACGACATTTAATCAGCTAAACAACCTTTTCTTTTTGCATTTCCCCCAGACCTGGAGATTAATCTCGGCTAAACATTTCCGGAGGACTTCCCCAAATATGTCATAAAACATTTCTGAAATATGTTTTACCTTAATATCACCAAATTACAATGTTATATGGTTGTCTACAATATCAGATTCAACCTCTTTATTTAGTCAAGGGGGCTTTAAATGAAAAAGAGTATAAACAGAAAATAAGGAACACATAAAATTGCACTGATTTCATTAAAAGATAAGCACTTTAGTCTAAAATTATCACTATTATTTATAATTTTGTCAGACAAATAACAGTGATTTGACACTTATGAAGTAGATACAGCTGAATCATGAGAGTGTACACATTCTGCGTTGCCACCTATTGTACTTGATAATCTATTTGTTTTGGGTGTACTGTCACGTTTTATCATCTGTACTCTGTATGTATATTTGGTGTACTGTCCCGCCTTGTCATCTGTACTGTGTATGTATATTTGGTGTACTGTCCTGTTTTATCATCTGTACTCTGTATGTATATTTGGTGTACTGTCCCGTCTTGTCATCTGTACTCTGTATGTATATTTGGTGTACTGTCCTGTGTTGTCATCTGTACTCTGTACGTATATTTGGTATACTGTCCTGTTTTGTCATCTGTACTCTGTATGTATATTTGGTGTACTGTGTATGTATATATGGTGTACTGTCCTGTTTTGTCCTCTTTACTGTGTATGTATATTTGGTGTACTGTCCCGTTTTGTCATCTGTACTCTGTATGTATATTTGGTGTACTGTCCTGTTTTGTCCTCTTTACTGTGTATTATGTATATATGGTGTACTGTCCCGTCTTGTCATCTGTACTGTGTATGTATATTTGGTGTACTGTCCCGTCTTGTCATCTGTAATGTGTATGTATATATGGTATACTGTCCCGTCTTGTCATCTGTACTTTGTATGTATATTTGGTGTACTGTCCCGTCTTGTAATCTGTACTCTGTATGTATATTTGGTGTACTGTCCTGTTTTGTAATCTGTACTCTGTATGTATATTTGGTATACTGTCCTGTTCTTGTCATCTGTACTCTGTATGTATATTTGGTGTACTGTCCTGTTTTATCATCTGTACTCTGTATGTATATTTGGTGTACTGCCCTGTGTTGTCATCTGTACTCTGTATGTATATTTGGTGTACTGTCCTGTGTTGTCATCTGTACTCTGTATGTATATATGGTGTACTGTCCTGTGTTGTCATCTGTACTCTGTATGTATATTGTATTCTCTACAGTAAGGTGTCACAAATGATTACTAATTTTAAAAAATGGCGCGCACGATGAGCACTTTTCCCATTGCACTACATATACTGTGAGTAATTCCTGAACATTTTAGGACTACAGCTCTTAAATTCAATTTGATAATAGCATTCAAAGTTTAAAAACTACTTAAGACAATTTCATGAAATTATGATGGTTAACGAAGGGTTGGCGTTAACGATCTTTAACGACGACCGACGAGTTTTATAAAAACGATCGTTTTTAAAAATACAATTTTTAAAAAACTAACTTTTTCGTCTTCGTTTTCATAACGAAACGATCGTTTTAAAAAAAATGAAAACGTTAACATCCCTATAATACAATATACTTTTAAAGACGTTTATTTGATGTCTCTGCTCTCCATGCTTCAGGAGTTACAAAATACTATGAAATATCAACTGTATACGAATGCATCGAAAAATTATCGATATAAGTTTTAATATATGAATGATTTGTTTGGAATTAAATTAAGTTTTTACTATCCAAATCGAATGTTGCAACTTCCTGAATTTGTGTGGAAGATACGTTTTTCGGTATGAGTCGTTTTTAACAATGTTCTCCTTTTAGACGCAACAGATTAGTAGCGATTAAAATCTATAATTTTTTTGCTGTAAGACTATACCCCGTTTCACTTTCGCGAAACTCCCTGTAACTAATAAATTCATTAAATTCTAAACTAGTTTTCTAAAATAACAATCCTTTCCGTTCGTTCTTCATTAAAAGGTAACGATTCTTTAATTTGTTAACAGACAATTTCGTTGATATTCTAAACCTCGTTCGTTGCCAGAACGATGGCCAGTCTTTGTTGTAACTTGTTTATCTATAGTGTTGAACTTGCTGTTGTTTAATGGGGTAGATGAGGACTATACTTCTCTCAGGAGGGAGGGAAGGCAGACTACACCTTTATTTCGTCCAACTTGAAATTAAGACATAGACTCAACTTCTTGGCAATGGGCTCACTATTTTTTCTTTCACCCTTTTTGAATTTGAATTTTGAGCCACTTCATGTTATTTATAATGGTTTAGAATGAAATAATATCCTATGAAGGTACAGATAGGGCTGGGCATCATTCCTGGGGAACGATCGTTCTTTCACGAAAACGAACGGAACGATCAAGAATAATCCTATTATTCTGAAAAAAGAACGGAACGGAACAGAATGACCCTTCTTATACTCAGACCGGAATGGAACAAGAACGAAACGATTGAAAAAAGGAACGAGAACGGAACAAGAATGGAACGACTGGATAAAAAGGAACGAGAAGGGAACGATCTAGCTGAAGGCTCACATTCTAGAACAGAATGGAACGATTTAAAAAAATTCGGAACGTGCCTATCCCTAGGTACAGTACAGAGAAGGTGTGGTGTGCCTTTCCTCCCTCCTCTCAGATTAGAACTTGTATTGTACCTAATTAATAATTAATGGTGAAAACATTTTCCCTGGAAAACAATTTGAACAAAAAATTAGTTCATTACGAAAGTAGATGCTGTTTACAGTTAAATTGTATTTTCTTCACGTGCAACATTTTAAGTGTACTATTATTTTCTCATGGCGCGCAGAAATAGATTTTCAAAAACAATTTTTTGACAATCAGTTACAACCGTACAGAAATATCATTGTTTTTCTATTGTAAAATTTTATTACATAACAGTTTTTTTCTTCACGATAGCTCTTTTAAAAGAGATCGAATGACTAAAGTTTAACGTGCACATGGGAAGTTTAACGTGCCCATGGAAAGTTTAACGTGCCTATAGAAAGTTTAACGTGCCCATGGGAAGTTTAACGTGCCCATGAAAAGTTTAAAGTGCCCATGGAAAGTTTAATGTGCCCATGGAAAGTTTAACGTGCCAATAGGAAGAAGCTCTGAAATGAAAACTGCATCCATTTAATCTTAAAACTGATTTTTTCTATTTCTATTTATTTTAATGCTTGACATCAAATCCCATGTAAAGTTATATAATATGTTAAAGTAAAACTAACGCTAAAGGAAGATAACAAAATAAATAAAATAAAACAAAAAAAATAGAGGATACTTTTAAATGAAAATTGTCAAATGAACAAATTAGATATGCAGTGATTAAATAAAAACACTAAAGCAAATTGTGCAAAATATTAATGTTCCAGAAAATCAAATTATAAAATTTCAAGCAGTGTAAAAAACGTTTGAAATAATTTTAAAGCATCCTTTTATTATTAAAAAATATTGTTTCTGGGTAAAATATCCTGTATTTATTAAATATAATATAAATTTGAAGGAAAAACTATTCAATAATTTAGATTTTTTATTAAAAAACCAAAAATGACAAATAAATGGTAATTATGGGGTCATTTTGACTCACACAGAGGTAAATATTTATCAAAATGTTTTAATTTTTGAGACCCTACAGAACTAAATATTCTCATTATGGGAACATTCGTTTGTTAAAAGGACTGTAAGCACAATTTCAAATGAGGCTTACAATGGTAACTCTCTTGGGCGGCCCAGTGGGCCTTTGAAACTGAAAATGATCAGTTTTTAAAGTTGTAAACATTGATATCTATTAGGCACTCGATCAGACAAACCTTTCAATGGTACTGTTGTGAATCAGGTAATGTAATCTTTGATTGAAAAGTCGCTTGAAATTACGCTTACAGTCCCTTTATTAAAAAAGTGATTGTTCCCTGTTAACAACGCCTATCCCTGTTACTTATTACTTGTGACACATTTTGCGGAGTCGATAATTATATTAGTTCTAGAGACATAATTCAATAAAGTTTATTTCACATGAGAGGTATATAAAGCTATAATTGATTATAGCTTGGTGGCAACATAAAGTGAATTAGTGTGCACTGTATATATATACAACATTTATATTTATAATTGTAAATATTCCTTTGTGGTAGAGAGTTTTTAAACTGCTTCAAAAACCCTGATGGTTCTCAGAGAAAATATATTTCGATATTTTAAATATCCTTCTTAATTCTATACAAAAACAACCATATTATTTTATAACGAAAAGATAAGGAAACAACTTTTCATAACAAAGGTTTTTTTTATAAATACAAGTATTATACAGGTATTATGATAAATCAAAATAAAAACATCACAAGGTTATTTCAAAAAACAAAAAACTAAATTAAAAAAAAATTTCCATTAGCAAAAAATTAAAGACAATAAAAACAAAACAAATAAAATAACCAAACATTCATCTAAAAGCAAACAGTAAAAAAAAGGCAACTATAATTTTACATTTTCCTGTTTATTCCACAGATTTTAGATTTAAACCTGTTGATGAACCAAGATTCTCTAACCATCCTGTAGGTTCTAACGCTGGGTTAACACTAGCTATCGTGCCAGTAAATATTTATATATATATATATATATATATATATATATATATATATATATATATATATATATACTAGCTTAGAAACCCAGCACTGCCCAGGCTAGTAAAAAGTTACTCTTGCCGTTTACCCGCACTTGAACGATTTTACCGGAAAACTAAATTTTCGCTAGTAAAGTTGACCAACACTAGCCAAACATAGGGTCTATAGGGTTTATGAACTTGATCTAAAAAATAAGATTATGGTGTTAATCTATGATTGTATAGAAACAGATTCTTTTTGAGCAGCAAATAGTTCATAAATAAAGTTTTTCAAATCTCGCCTGAATCCCCAAAGTAATCTTGAGCATTTTTCTTTACACAAAACAAAATTTGATAAATATATGTTTTAAATATCTTGAACTGTCAAGTATCTCAATATATAATTTATTTTAAACTTCTATTACCCAAGCTGGAGGAAAGAACGTTTAGATACAGATAAATTTGCATAATTGAAAAAGATAGAAAGACCCATAAAATGAGAGTCCATGTGTTTTGTGTATTTCTGCAGATCAAAATCTTAAATCCAACCTCAAAAATCTGTTGTATCTTACTCAAATCTGAGAATTTAATATTAATTTCAGGTAAGCTTAAAGTAGATTCTATTTCGATATTATTTTTAGTAAAACTCAAAATGTACAAATAATTTGTAAATTTTGTTGTGTGTAAAGAAAAATGCAAGATTTGAAAAACTTGATTTTCTTTTTAGGCCTTACATGAAATATTTTCAACTCAATGTCATCATACACCATATACTTATTTTTTTAGATCAAGTCTAAAAGCCCTGAAGTGACAAATGCCTACTAAACTTAGAATCTCAAAACTCTAACAGAAAATGCAACTTTTAATAGATAGTAGATACTGTGTTTGCTTGTTTCTTGTATCTAATAAACATAATAATGGCAGCATCAATCGGACCCAATTTTTTGGGGACCTCACATGATGTTCAGAATGCAAAAATTGCCTGAGAAAAAATTTAGGGTTGGCAAAATCCACGAAAAAATATTGATAAATCCACAAAAAAATATTGATAAATCCACAAACAATATTGATAAATCCACGAAATCTTTTTACTATTGTTTAATAAGTTGCCTCACTTAGTGGAACATCAGTTAAAAGTAAAAATAGAAGCAAGGCAGGAAGTGGCCTAGAAGCCTAGTATCTGTATGCTATAAAATACATATAAGCTAAAGTCTCAAATAACAGAAGTAAAGTAAGTTTTCTGGTTATTATCTGTTAATGTGAAATAGAAGCCGGGAAAGGAGAAGCAATAAATTGAGTCGAGTTCAAACTTTAGTTTTCTAGTTTTGGAGTTTCTACACTTTTACTATTCCAGGATATAAGCCTGCTTATATACTTGGAATTGTGAAAATTCTTCAAATAAATCAAAATGAGTATCAAAATATCCGTTTGAATTCAGAAAATTCTTAATCCCTAGTATAAAAAAACTAGTTTCAGACACATATAAACATGTTTTGAAAATTGAGAAAAACATTGACTACCTTAAAAAATATTGTTTCTTAAATCTGCTACTGTATAACATTTTGCATGAAAAAAAATTTGAAATTTTCGATGAAATACTTTTTTTTTCACCCTTTTCGAAATTTTCCAAAAATTACTGGTTTTGTTTAAACATGTAATGGTATTGTTTACTGTACTGGTATTTTGTATTGTACTGGGATTGTGTGCTGTAATGGGATTGTGTTCTGTAATGGGATTGTGTACTGTACTGGTATTGTGTACTATACTGTGACTGTGAACTGTAATGGTATTGTGTATTGCGCTGAAATTGTTGACTGTATTGTGATTGTGTACTGTGCTGGGATTGTGTACTATACTGGAAATTAACAACACAATGCATCTACCACTTTATACAAGAGATGAGCTTAATCTTTTTTAACAAACAATATTTTAAAGAATGATCAAAATGTTTTGTGAAAAAGGGTGTTGTTCAGCAAAACACTAGCGATGAACGAACAAAATTTATTGTTCAGAGAAATGAAAAAACAATCCTCTTTTTAAAACGAATGATAAAAAACCTAACAATTTTAAATCCTTTGAAAATAAAAACTGTAATTTTATTAATAAAGTACAAATTTCCCTAAAGATTTGAAAAAAAAACACTATCGTTGTTTTACTGAATGAACAAATTTGTGGAACAAACTTTTAACTAATGCAAGTTTTTTACTGAACAAACAAATTTTTAAAAATAATAGTTTTTTTACTGCACAAATCATTTTTTTTGAATCAATGATTCTACTGAATGAACAGTTTTACTGAACACACAATTTTACTGAACAAGCCTTCAGTGAAAAAATAGCAAAATTGTTGGAAAATGAACAATAATTTTAAGAACAAACAAAATAAATTTTTTTGAATAATGGGTTGTTCACTAATGATGAACAAACAAAATGAAAAAAGTCAAATGTCCCCATTTCTATTGATATCACTGATATCTACATGGTTCAGGAGTGCTGAGTAAACTAGAAGCTGGAGAAGGACTATCTGGGTATACCAGAGATAGATCTGAATCTGGATGGGATGAGGACGGAAGGATTGATGCCTCTGGATCATTTGCATATTCTGACCTGATGATTCTTCCCTCAACTCATCAAGAGGTAAATGTTCTTGCAAGGGATCGAGGGAATCATTATATTAACATCTATTTATAAAAACTGTTGGGCATGACAAAAAGCACAATTTTCTAAGATGTAAAAGATATTTAGACACAAACTTTGCCATGTACATAGAAGTTCCTATTCTTAGTAATGATTTTGTATTTAGCACTTGTACAAGATAATTTCTAGAATATCCTGGTCTTATTAAAATAATTCTACAAATAATAGTTTATAAGATTTTTATCTCTTTCCTGAATTTGCAAACTTATATGTGCTTTTATAGAAAATTTATAAAAGTTTTTAGGTTTCTGTAATTGCAGACTCATATTGCATGATTTAAGAGTTTTGTAAGCTTTAGCATAAAAGCAAACTCAGGGGTAAATATTTTCTTAGACATTATTATCTACGAAAAATATATTTTTTTCAACCTTTTTTAAGATTTTTAAAGTTTTACAAACAAATTTTTAGGCAAAAGAGTATAAAAAACGAGCTAAAATAAAATAATTTGAACTTGAAGGGAAAATCCTAAAATCTAAAAGACATTTTTTAAATGTTTTATTCAACAAGAAAAATAAAACCTAGAATTATTTACCCTAAGCAAATAAGGATAAGAATAATGCTTGTCACCAAAACTTTTTCTTTTATAGCTAAAAAAAAAAAATTTTTACAAGTAAAACAAATGAAAAATGAAGAATATTATGCTTCGATTACTCTTTAAAACTAAAATTTAAATTCCATAATTTGGTTCAAAACCTAAGATGGAATTGAGACTATTTTTTTAAAATGTTTTAAATATATTTTTATTTTGTGAAAGTTATGAAAATTAGAATCCATAATGTATTTGACTGTATGCAAGGCAAAAAGAAGCAGTTTGCAATTTATTTTACAAAAGAACAATAAAAGTTGCTTGTATAAAATTGGCATTATGAACGCCTTAACATAAAACACTTTTATTTGTTTTCATTGAAGATGAAGCCTTGAACTAATACCTGGAACTAATTAATTCTTAAGTCTCCATTTAACATGGTAATAAAGTAACAATTACATAGTTATGATTTATGATTTATGATTTAAAAACTAATCTCAATAGACCAGGGAGAAAAAAATGCGTCCTTAAAATAATAAAACATAGCACATAAACAAAATTTACAGAAAAATGCAAAACTTATAATATGATAAAGTTATGATAAGGGTTCCCAAAAAGCATTTAACCGACTATATGTATGTATGGTGAAGGTGGACCTTGTACAGTTGACATCGGTTTGGCAGAGCCATTTGCAGGGTGATTTTTCTTTACATATAAATTTACATATAGATTAAAGTAGACCTACAAATGTTTATTTAGGTGAGATCAGGAAGTAACCTGGTGTTAACTTGCCGGATCCGTAATCTGCAGAACTGGATTGGTTCTGAGGCTCTAAAGCTGGCCTGGTATACTCCAGATAGGGTCCCTGTACACAATGACCTCAGGTATTTTGCACAGTACACTTGCTATGTGTACATAAAACTGGATCTATATTAATTTAATGAACTAAAAAAAATGCTTTCTCCTCCACAAAAAAATTTATAAAGTGTAAGGAAGTAAGAAATGAATCCAAGGGAGTTTCCAGTTTTTAGGTTATTTTACAAAATCTATGTGTGATTGTTTAGATTTTTTTTTCTTTTCTCAATGTTTTCTGAAAATTGCTTTAATGTTTTTTATGATAATAAACTTGTTACTTTTAAAACTTTCTTTTTAAATCTTATCTTTATATATTTTATCATAACAAAATTAGTTTTCTATTATTTGAAATCAGGATTCAATGGAAATGCATTTTTTCAAGCATCATATATTCTGAAATGTAAACCTTAATGGACCAAAACCTCAAAAGATGTTTTTTTTAAATTACTTAATTAATGAATTGTTTACTAGTATGTACACTATAGAGGAGAGGTAAAAAAGTAATCCTGCATATTTTGTACATTTAGTAACAGTAGTTTATAGGTATGTACTTTAACGGTATGTACTTTGTACAATAAACAGAAGAGGTAATCATTATTTGTTTAAAAAAATTTACTAAGCGATGTTTATTTTTAAGAAACTCATAGTTGTGTAATTATTTAATAAAATCAAAATTTTAAATGATAATTCAAAGTTCTTTTAATGGTTCCTTATCAAATTTTAGCAAAAGATGGTGAACAATATATTTCAAATATAAATATCCAAACATGTTTGATAAACTCTTTTGAAATTGTAGATTAAGTACTGACATCATCATATGTCAAGTAGTTTTGCTTTGTACAGTTTACACTGAATTACCTTTCACATTTTGTTCCTGCATTTTAGGGTTTGAAATCATAATTTCTTGTGACTCACTGTTTGAAGAGTGGCATATCTGAATTAAAAAAGTACGCTTTAAACCTTTGCATCAGCACACTAGCTGACTAGCACCCTGAACTAACCAGAGGCCAAATTCAAAGACGCAGCTCAAATTCATTAAATTCGGACTCAGGGCTAGATGCTTTTTTTCCTTTAATTTGAATTTAATTGTGTTCTGTTTACAAATTCAATTATCTTTAAATTTTTCTACTTTATCATTTAAAATGCATCTGCCATCAAAACAGTAAGGACAGAAAACAGAAAAATATGTCAGAATAGTCAAATTGTGATCAAATGTTAGAGCTTGCTGGGACAAGGACAGAACCTCTAATCTGTTTAAGGAACTAAATTTCCAGCTGTGAAAATAAGAATATCTACTTACTTCTCCACATGAAGTAAAGCATTTTAAGTCAGACATGCTACTTTACAAATAAAGGGTCAATTATAGCTACATTTAAGTAGACCCTACAGTATGCTTTGTAAAGTAATGTTTAGCTTTCCAGTGTGACAGCGGTGGACAGTCTTTTTAAACCTTGCAGCACTTAAACTTTGAAAATTTATTACCGTGAGATATACTGAAGCCTTTACCTTAGACCTATTTATTTGTAACAATGATAGCCCCTAATTTTGCTGTTTACAGTGACAGCCATTAAATTTGCTGTTAACAGTTAAAGCTGTTGAATTTGGTGTTAACAGTGACAGACATTAAATTTGCTGTTAACAGTGACAGCCATTAAATTTGCTGTTACCAATGACAGCTGTTAATTTTGCGGTTAACAGTGACAGCCACGTTAGGTTTGCTGTTGACAGTGACAGCCGTTAATTTTGCTGTTAACAGTGACATCCGTTAAGTTTGCTGTTAACAGTGACAGTCATTAATTTTGCTGATAACAGTGACAGCCGTTAAATTTGCTGCAGTGGTAGCTGTTAGTTTTGCTGATAACAGTGACAGCTGTTAAATTTGCTGTTAACCATGACAGCTGTTAGTTTTGCATGCCTAAAATAAACAAGAAATAAATTACTAAGAACCTTTCATTTTATGGTAATGCCATCTAAAAACCTTTCATTTGATGGTATTAGCAACTAATAAAAGGTTCTTAGTATTTGCACTTATGGTTATATTAGGCATACCAAATTAACAGAAGTCAATGTTAACCAGTGAATTTAAGATATCATGCAGGAAGTTTTGCAGTACATAATATATTAGTAGAATAACAATAATGTAAAACCCGCATGAAGCTAACCAAGACTTTGGCATGATGGAGGACCAGCTATGAACATAAAATATTTTATCCTAAAGTTTAAGTAACTCCCTCAAAATTGTCTTCAACAAAAGCTGTTGAAGCAGGAACCAATCCGCATTGTAGACAGTAGATAGTACAGACATATTTTTATAAACATGTCTATATAGAAAACATATCTGCACTTTAGATATATTAATTACAAATATGACACCCACCCTCCCCTTTTGTTACATTTAATTTATGTCCCCCAATGATGATGGCGCCACACTGCAAATTTAGTAGAATATCCAGTTCAGGGCATACAGAAGGTTAGAATAACTCAGAAGTATGTGCGCCAGAAAATGGCTGTTTTGAGCTTGAGAACTGTGAACAAGTGTTCACATGGAAATTTTTCTAACACTGATGATCATGTCTCATGGTATGGCAGTTCTGAGCTTAAGTTTGATTAAAAGTTCCTGATGAATTTACACTAGCTCTCCCCGCGGGAACATGTGCAACAAAGTAATCATCTCCGCCTAATATGTTGCTACACACCTGGAGAAAATCCTAGTGAGGCCATGCAGAAGGTTTGAATAATACTGAAGGACAAGTGTACAGGTGTAACTGTTATTTAAATATGAGCTTGATAACCATGATTGATTGACCATTGCCATCTTAAATGCCACCGCAAACCTGTAAACTTAGCAGACAGCTGTGAAAGATCCAGTAAAAGGCATATGGATTGTGGAATATTTCTATAAAACTGATGAAAATGTGTCATGGCATAGTCGCTCCAGGTGCAAAAAGTGTGATAAAGAGTTCCGGCTGAATTTTTTCTAGCTCTCCTCTAAGGAACATATGTGCATTAAATTAATCATTTGCTCCACTGATATCACTTCACAGTGCACACCTGCAAATTTGGCAGAAAGCTGTTAGAGAAACCCGTAAAGGGCATGTGGAATGGATTGTGTAAGGTCTTTATGACAATGAAGAACATACATCATGATGTGGCAGCTCTGATTGTATAAAATGTGATCGAGAGTTCCTGCTTTATTTATCATAGCTCTGTGGGACTGGGTACATATCAAAACAATAATAATAGAAGTTCAACGTCCTTCACAGAGATCTAGAGACTGAACATGGAAGGAAATGCCTTTTGTGTAACCTCATCAATTCCTTTTTTACTCGGCAATAGGCTAGCTTCTAGTGCCAGATCAAATGGAGTAATTGGCAATGGGCTAGCTTTTAGTGCCAGTTAAAACGGAGTAATTGGCAATGGGATAGCTTCTGTAATTGGCAATAGCTTTTAGTGCCAGTTCAAACGGAGTAATTGGCAATGGGCTAGGTTCTAGTGCCAGTTAAAACGGAGTAATTGGCAGTGGGCTAGTTTCTAGTGCCAGTTAAATGGAGTAATTGGCAATGTCCTGGTCAATTTTTTTGTTAGAGCATGCACATTTTAGTTCCCATTGCCTCAGTGTATACTTCACAAATACTCTATTTACTAAAGGGACTGTAAGCGTGATTTCAAGAGACCTTCAAAGAAGTCCAGCTCATATTCTCAACATTACCCTTTGAACCTTCAACAGCTCAACAGGATGATAGAGAATGTGATATTTATTCATCCTTGATCTGTTGAGGGTTTAAAAGCTATTGTTGTGAATCTAAACTTAACTTCTTTTAATGAAAAGTCATTTGAAATAACGCTTACAGTCCCTTTTACCTCTTTTATATACACTTTATACACCTTACATAATGTGTATTGAGGAGAGAGGGCTGAACTAATAAAAATTGATTAATTATAATGGTTTGTAATCATAATTATGATTTAACACAAGCCACAGCTACAGTATTTAACCCTTAAATAACAAACATTGCCCTATTAAGCATAATAACTCTAAAGCAACCATTTAATATATAGATTTTTTAAATATTTATATCTTTGAAACCTGACTTTATATTTCTTACCCTATGACTCTAAAGTCAAAGCATAAAATTTCAGCGCTGTAAACCAGGTTTCAAAAATACAGAGATTTAAAAAAAAATTGACTTTGAGAGAAACTAGCTCTTTTAGAAGTTTGTTTTGACTCTCCCAAAAGATTATTATTAAAAAAAAAATATTATATTTCAGTTTATTGAAACTTTAGTCATTGCCTCACAAGGAATTGTAAATATAATTTCAAGTTCTCTCAAATCTTAGGATTAGTTTTTCTGATCATGGATGATTCAGATTCTATAGGTCATAAATTATGGTATGCGGATTTAAATTGCAAAGACATGAAATGTGTTGACAACATTTGACAGGTTTGATGATAAAAAGATGACAAAGTCTACCTGATTGATGCCACTTTAATAGAGGTTTAAAATGCACCATTGTTAATTAGACATGCCACACTTGAGATGGATATTCTAAATTTTTAATTTTTAATTATAACATTCAATCTGTTGATAGTTTGGGGAAAGATTAGGCTGAATTCCTAGAAAAATATTGTAATATATTCAGTTGATTTAACCAAACTTTGCTTCAACTTTCTTTTTCTGAATATATTTAAAGCAAGGAGGGTAGATTCTTGTTCTAGGAGTTTCGAGATATAGATGGAACAGGATGGAATTGGATAAAAGATAAAATGTAAAACAGACAAGTTTTCTTTAAATAGTTAAATCAAGGGAAAATACCAGGAACTCTCTTAACTTTCTGTTTAATGATGGAAATAGGGGGCAAGACATCTCCCCCGGACTCCAGTCTATGTAAAGCTTTTAAATCTCTTAGATCTTTGTTGTATTGTTCCAGGATGCCATCCATTCCTTTTTTTAAATAATAATTTTATAGTCAATTTTCATCATAAATGTTCAGCCTGTATCATACTTTAGTGTGTATCCCTTCTCGTTTTTTAAAAATTTAAACTTTTAAATGGAGCATTTCCTCTGCCAGTTTTTTCGCTCAAATTTCTATTTACAGTGATAGATTTTCAAAAAAATTTCTCAATTTTTCAATAAAATTATTTGGAAATAGGGATCACTCTGTAACATTGTTTATCTATTAATATTGAAAGAGGAGAAGTGGGATTGACTTTGTTTAGATTCCTTAGAAAATTAGTAAGATAGATTTCAAATATGTTTTGTTGAAGTAAGGAAATTATTTCTTAAAATGACTCTATAAATGATATTTCAAATGAGTGGCTCCGATTCAGGAAATTTTAATACAAACACATGATTCCAGCGTGAAAACTTTTATTTCGCCGCAATTTCTACTTTTTCGCATAAAAAATCCGCGCAAAATTGCATGCAAAATGTCAAATTACAAGTTAAATGTCAAATCTAGGCAACAATTTAGCCACTACACACATCACAAAATTATAACAGAAATTTTTACAGCATTTTTCTTGCCAGGAATGAAGCTTGCATCCACAAAGTTCATTTTAACTAAAAACTGTAGAATTCCATGGAGAAATTTGCTTTTGGTATAAAAACTTTTATTCAAACCAAATAGATTTTAGTACAATAGATGGCAACGTAGAATTTGTACACCCTCAGTAAAGTTGTATTCTGACGTCACAAGTGTAATTCAGTTTTTGTGGCTGACAACATGTTCAATAATAATGATAATCTTAGGATAAAGTGCTTATATTACAGTAAACTAAGTGCTATTTTATTTGTTCTTAACTTTCGGTTTTTACACTTTTTTATTTAATCTTGGAAAACAAGTCATGTGATGTGAGAAAATTTTGATTTCCTTGTTATATTTGATGTCTTGTAAAATTGGCCCATTTTTCTGTTGCCACCTATTGCACTTAATAATATATTTGATTCAAACCTTTGGGTGATCATCGATTGTGAAGAAACTGTATTATTCTCTTAGCGTGCACAAAGTTTTCATTTAAAAAAAACATATGCACATAACATAACAAAACCTAACATATGCACATAACATAACTAAACCTAACATAGCATAACATATCATAACTTATCATATCACTTAAAATTATGTTTATTATCCCTTTAAAGTATTTTTTAATTAAAAGATTTAAAATAATTGATTTCATCTGAAAGTGAATTAAAACTTTTGATTTTGGATTAACAAGTTTAAATTAACCATCTATCTTCTGACTTGCTAAACTCAGAGAAACTAAAAGTTTTCCAAACATTTTTTTAAAAATCTTTTAATTTTCTTTTTTTCTTTTTTGTAGTTTTGTTTAACTCTATAAAATACTGATAGGCTTTCACATTTCAGACTGTACATGTTTTATTCAATTTAATTGGTTCCTTTTGGCATTTTAAAAATGTTGTTTGTTGTAAACAATACTTTTCCTTCAGATTTATGTTTGTTGTAAACAATACTTTTCCTTTAGATTTATGTTTGTAAAGAATGTTTTTATATTAGGAAAAAATCTGCCCCTGAATTTTAAGAAGAGAAAGTTTTAATCACTTTTCAATTTTAAATTCCATTAGTTTCAGTTTTTAGACTTTAAGCCATTATTGAAATATTTTAATTAAAAATCTCATTCGCGGGGTAAACAATTTGCTTTAAAATGATTAATTATAGGTTATATTTCATAATTATTTAATATATTTTGTGATCCATTTTTAAAAATGGTAATAATCAAAGTGATTTCTACTGGAGGAAAACATGTTAAAGAGTTATCAGTTTAATCTTGGAAGAATTACTGTATCTCACACATTATTGCTCAAATAAAGGTTTCAAGGGTACCTTTCCCACAATTTTGACTATAAAGTTTTTAAAATTTTTAGAATTTAAATTACACTTAAATTCAAATTTTCCAATTCGTATTGAAATAATTTTAAAATTAGATTACATGAAAGTTAAGGAAAATTGAATACATATTCATTAATAGACTATAATGTTATCTTTTGTTGTCGGAGATGACTGTTAAATTTTCATGAATTTTCTTCAAGACTTCTAATAGATTTTCAATATTGTTTCCGAGAGTTTGGAATGGATTTCCCCACTCGGATGCTTTAACTAAATAAAGTCAATCCATCCTGCCAGTCTATGCATAGAATAACAAGACAATAGATAGAGCAGAACAATGTACTATCTGCTGCAGGAAAAAAATGTAAAAAGTATCAGAATTAACACTATTCAAGCAAGCAAATCTTACACAGGGTGTATGTTTTAATGGTACCATTGTGAATCGGGCATTACCTTCTTTTTTAAATAGATGCGCAACTACCAGAGGCAAATAAATATCTTTAAAGTGAGGGAAGTATAAAATGGTGAAAGTATTGTAAAGTTTTCTTTATTTTTAATGGATTTAAAATTTCCAGGGTTACTTTTTAAAAAAATAATAATAATTGAAGCCTTTTACAAAAAATGTTAATCGACCCCTTTCGTTAAATCCTGGGTAAACTGTAAGTGTTGAAAGCAACCATTACTTGAAATTACAAGCCCCAAGTAATTGTTCAATAAATCCAAATAATGTTATAAACTCAAACATTGCACTAACCATACAACCATACAACTGAACTAATGGTCATAAACCTTCAGGAAAAATAAACTTCAAAGTTATTTTTTTATTCCGAATGTGAAAAATTTAGTTTACTTAAAATTTTTTTTGGGAACATGAAAGGACACATGTTGCAAAATAGTGCTAAGTTCATAGTTACAAAGTACATGTACATGTGTAATTGCAAAGCACATTTCTCATTGCAAATCATTTTTACAAAGAACATTTAGTATACAGTAAAGATGCCAGTACAATTTTTGTCTAATGTGTTGTAAATTGTGTAATCTATATAAATTTGCTAGTCTGTCTGTTTGTTTATTTGTATCCAATAAACGTCAAAACAGCTGAACCAATCAGGCCCAAATTTTGTTTGGGACCTCACATGACCCCTGGGAAGGCTTATGAATGATCAACATTTCAAAAATTAGCCTTCAACAAAATTTGATTGTCATTAAATTTTGAAAATCCACAAAATTGTTTGATAAAATCTACGACGTTTGTTGATGTTTGTTTTACAATGTATACAAAAAGTGAATATGTTCACAGTTGAAAAAAGAAGATAGGCGCGAAGCGCCCTGTAAGCCTGATTATCATATATTGTAAATGAAAGAAAAAAATATTCTTCCCGGACGTTTTTATCAGAAACCGTCCGTACACAGGTAATCTGGTATTCAAGTAGCGATGCAATGGGAGGAAGGCCAACCATAACAGTTTCTCGTCCGAGCCACATTTTCATCATTTTCTCGTCCGAACCATCTCAAATTCCTCGTCCCTCCAATATTATTTTTCTTAATTGTGTGTTCCCCCCGATAAATTTGTTTTTTATAAGAATCGGGCCACTTTAAGGCATAAATAAAACATTGAATTTTTGGTTAATCAAGACAAAATATTTACTCGAGAGGGGGGGATTGGCCCTTATAGCCCCCCCCCCGTGAAGACAAAGTTTCTAGAAATAACAACAACAACAAATTTGCAGAATAATTCCACACTGTTCAGGATTTCTAAAATGTCATCCCTATTTTTGAATTCTGAGGATTGTAGAAATCTGTTATTTTCATTTCCCATTGATAATGACAGCCTCATGCGATATAACGATATCTTCCAATTAGTTAAATGTTTGAGGAAAAGAAGAAATGTGTGTAATTAGCTAATTATTTTGATGGTAGCAGATGTCAGCTTTATTAATCTTAGAAAACACTTAGAACAAGGGTGTATACATAAATAATTCTAGGGGGTAGGGGCGTAATTTTTGGCCCCCCTAGGAGCTCCTGGGGGGGGGGGGGCAAAATTTGAACTGAAAATTCAAAACATATTTGGCTTCTTGGATATCAGGCATAAAGATACTTTAAAGGTACACATAAAGTCCAATTACCTTGCATGTACTTTACTTTATCTCTCCTTCAATTAAAACTAGCAGAAAAAAGCATCGTTTCTAAAATATCGATTATGCTGTTATGTTAGTAATAATTAGTATTTAAACTAGAGATTGTGGAAGACGATGCCTGGCCGCGTTAAACTAGTTCCACAAGATTCAACAGAATGAGATAGAACGGATACGGGGCATAGTACTGATAAAATCATCTACAGTCTACACATGTGATATCGATATTGACTCTAGTTCTGAACCCTCTAGTAATAAGTTATAAGAAGTATATATACTGGAAGTTATTTATGCGTTTTTATTAGAGTCTGACTCATGTCCTCCATAAGATAGTAAAAGACATTTTTGAAAATGAAAAACCTCACTTAAAGGGACTGTAAAGGAAAAATAAAAGGGGGTATAGGCTGAAAGTTAATCACTTTAGCTCTCGATCGCGACCCATGAAATTTATATCTGATGTTCCTATCTCGAGAAACTGATTTACAACTTTGTGAAATTTATACGAAAATTTAATATATATACAATTTTGTATAAAAGTAGTGGGTTGAAAAAAATCAAATTCAGCAAATATGCAACCAATCTGAAAACGATGATATCCCAGAGAAAGCTAATTGTAACTTAGCTTTACTCCAATTCTAATTTCATATTTGTTATTTCTATTTTTTATAGATTTAATTCATAATATTATTTATACGTCTGTATTGCTTGACCAGAAATTCCACCAATGGCAGTGCAGTAAAGTGGTCACGTGATACAGGGGGAGACATGTGACCAGTATACTGCTCTGCCATTGGTGATAGTTCTGGTCACGTGATTTAAGTTTAAGATTTTCTAATTCGATTTTTTAAATTCCATGGACAACGCCTGGCACTTCAGCTAGTTTGTAATAAAAAGAAAGATTACAAAACAGCGGTGTAATGAATTAAGTAAATTAAATCCAAATAAAAAAACAAACAAAAAATGGTCTTTTACTACCTCCAAACTCAAGCCAAGCCAAACATTAGGATGAATGTTCATTCTAAATAGATTTTTCATTCGGACTTCTGTCATGGTAGCTCTGGTCCACTAATACAATCTTCTTAGTGCACTGAATGAACAGCAAACTATTTTTAAATGTTCTTCACTCTTGAGTTTAAGATTTGAAAAGTGTGAAAGCTCTGAGTTCCCCTTCCTTCCCCCTCCTGTATACGCCCTTGACTTAGATTAAAGTGCATTTCAATAATGATACATTTGATGTGCGTAGTTATGATTTATGTAAGGATTACTTCATTCAATGGCCTATAGATCCAATTTGGACAGCAAACTAGTTTTTATGTATTGACGCAATGTTGCGCAAAATGTATATTTCTAAAAATTTTTTATAAAGGGTTTTTTCATATTTTGTTTTCTTATGACAATAAGTGCGATTAAAAAAGAGGTAGGATTTCTTATTGAAAGAATTGCGTTTTTGCCACAAACTAAAATATTTTAATCCCTATATCTTTTCAACCTGATATTTCAAACTTAGATTATTTGATCTAACAGCATTCATTGTTTAAAGTATCTAAGGTCTACACAATTGGGTTAAACAAAGGTATAGGGATTAGAAAATCAGAGTTTGTGGCAAAGACTCAATTCCTTTTCCGAGCTTTTAGCTCATATGTTTGAATTATAATTTAGGTAACTACTAGCTTACCTAAAACTATATTAACTACTAGCTTACATATAACTATGTTAACTACTAGCTTACGGTTACAATTTTAACTATTTTTCCCTTTAAAGTCTACACACTTAACTTAGAATCTGAAAACCAAACTAAGAACAATTCCATGGCTCTGCCGAGTTCCCCAATCAAAATTTGAGACAAATCGGTCCAGGGATTACTGAGTTATGATCGGTAAAACAAACAGACAATCAGAGATTACAACTTTACATTACACAATACACATGCATATTGTATACTAGACAGAGAGCCATCCTTACACATGCATATTGTATACTAGACAGGGAGCCATCCTTACACATGCATATTGTATACTAGACAGGGAGACAACCTTACGCATGCATATTGTAAACTAGACAGGGAGCCAACCTTACACATGCATATTGTATACTAGACAGGGAGCCAACCTTTGGAATTGATCGGACAGATCAACAGATAAACAAACAAACAAAGATTACTACTTTTATATATTTAGATAAATTGTAAACAGTGTTGTTTGTTTACAGTAAAACTAGTGCTGTCTAAAACTGTCTCGGTAGAATGTAAATAAACTTTCTCCTCTCTCCTAAATTCTGTAAAGACATCCGTGCAAAGTTTTATTTTATGAAGGTTCAGCTTCTGAGAGAGATTTTGTATTACCCTAAAACAAATTTACTGGGAAAACTGTAGAGGACGAAAGTTCAAAACCGTTAATTTGACCTAAATCAGGTTTAAAGCATAAGCATAACCTAGATCTTTCATCCCCTGCATTCTGAATGCACAACATTGGCCTTACAATCTTAAATATGTAAACAACAATATATTCATTACTTGCATCGAATGTAGTTGCTATAAAGTATTTAATTACTGCTTATGTACGGTACTGCTTGTAGTTAATCATTTGTAACATAGGAAATTTGTCAAAGAAATTCTTAACTTATTTTCAAAAACTGAAAGTTATGAATTTTGATTTTTAAATAAAATTTTAGCACAAAAAATAATTAAATAGGGGTATTTTCATAAAAATAAGTTTATCCCTATTTTTTTTATTTTTCTTTGAGGGAAATTTTATATATTGGAAAAAAGAATTTTAAGTTTTAATAAGCTTAAAATACATACTTAAAATTTCCCAAATTTTTTAAAGTAATATATTTTTCTTATTTTAGAATGACAGCGGAAATAGAACCAGCAACAGGATCAATATCTCTTTTCATCAAAAATATTAAAAAGGAAAACAACATATTTTCAAAAATGTGGAGGATCCACAGTTAACTAAGCTAGTGAAGTGGGTAAAATAGGCCTAGAGGCCGGGTACTGTAAAAAGTCTGGTCGCACCATATAAGTGAAAACTGAAAGTCAGTCATCAAAATTTTAGACGACCTCGACTTCAAAGTGTCACATCGCCTTGACTTTTATTTTCACCTCACCAACTCACTTATACTTTTTTGTAGCCCAAGACATATTCAATTTATAAGATTGCAAAGCGCTTGTTTATAGCTTTGTTTTAAAAGAAGTAATTGGTAAAATATTGCTCGATTTCTGCGTGAGAGCATGACCATCTTGGTTTGCAGTGTATAGGGGCGGGGCGGTACTTGCTGGTCGTCACCAAGGTCGATCCAAGGGCGCAGTCCAGTTCGAATTCAAATAGACCTTAGTCCACCATGGATCTGAACATTGCATAAAAAATAGTTTTCATGTTAAACATTTTTTAACTCTTTTGATTTAAACATTAAAAATTAACAGAATTTAACACTTTTCAACTAAACACACGGAGTAGATATTGATAAAGGTTCCGTAGACTAAGTACAACAGGCAAGCTGGGCACAACTGTACAGTTATAGAAAAATTGGGGTCGTTTGTGATCGTATTCTTAAAAACAAGTTATTTTTACATTGCTTCCTTTGTTTTTTTATTTTTGTTTACATTTTAGGGGGAAAATATCTATCTATCTCTCAGATCATTTAGTATTTAGTAATTAAAAACAAACCGTGCAGTATGTGTACTGTATGAACCCCACTTCCTCTTGAAATCAAGGTTTCGTGATATGTAGTCTGTGACTAAACATTATTGATCTGATAACAGGGGAGGATACAGGGGGGGGGGCGGCAGGACCATTGCACCCCCTGAGAGATTCAGGGGGGGGGCGTGAGATTTCAGAATAGCTTCTCAGTAGCACTTAAGGGAAAGAAAACCTAGTGCAAAACAGAATAAATATGTATCTTAACATTTTTTTTTCCCCTGCGGCGCGTCTTTTGCTTCCTAAATCTGGATTTTTTGTTCCGAAACAAAGCTAGCACCCCACTCACTTGAATCCTGTATCCACCCCTGTCTGATAAATGTTTCAAGGTTATTGTTGTGACTCGGCCATGGCCCTTTTATGTGATGACAGTCACCTAAAAAATATTTAATTTTTTGATGTCATAGAAATGTTAATAAAATCCTTAATCCAGGATTAGAGTTCTGAAGATGAAAAAACTGGGAATCAAGGTTTTCCTAAAAATATTTCCTAAAAAAATAGAATTGGAAATTTTAGGAATAAATAATCCTACAAAGTTCATTAAAACATTTGAAAAAATCTGAATTTGAAATTTCAACTGCGTTGTTAAAATTAATCCCCCGGTCCTTCCATAAATCTTCAAAAAGGCATATATATATACTTTTCAAGTTCAAGATGGATCAAATATTGAAGAAAAAGATTAAATAGATATTCAAATTTAAAGGATTTGGTTTCTTTGGAGTTTAAAGTTCAATAAATCAATGAAAAAAAATCTTTGATAAAATAGAATTCATATGTTATATGCATTTTATATTTGAAAACTTCAAATTTTAGATTTCCTCTTCAAAGATCTAATTAATTTTAACCCTAAGGAAAAGTCAGACTGCCCCTATTTCTATCCCCCCCCCCGGAAGACTTATTTCTGTATTTGCCGTTGACATATTTTGCTTTGGATACGTTGGGAGAAGATACATTGGAAAAGTTGCAATACAGTTACTACAGACTTTAGTTTTTGACTTATGTCAGAAGAGGTAGAGTTCAAAATAATTCATAAATTTGAATTATTATGCTTCTAAAATGTCAGGAAATTAATGCTTGATCAAACAGCAAACTCATATATATATATATATTTTCTTATTTTTCATTTAATTATTAAACTTTCCTGTACCTTGTATTGTATTTACCTAGATTATATAATTCCTATGATATAGGGATGGACAGATTTTACTTTTTTGCTAACAAGGAAAAAAATCTTAAAACGATAGTTTTTGTAAGGGTTAACATTAATTATATAAATTAGGTTTTAAGAGGAAAAAACAAAACAATTGTTTTTGATATGATCGTTCCGGAAAACGATAGTTTTCATAACCATTATATACAGAAATGGAAAAACTATCAAATTGGATTGAAACTTATCTTTTTGGAATGAAAACAATAGTATTGAAAACGACCGTTTTGAAATAAAACTACCGTCTTGAAATAAAAACTATTGTTTTGGAGTAAAAACGATAGTTTTTAATGATAGTTTTGGAATAAAAATGAAAAATATAGCATCTTCAATAAAAAATAAAAATTTGATAAAGAATATTTGTTATGGTTTTGTCCTTTCGTTTTTTTTTTTGTTTTCAAAAGCTTAAAACTAACATTTCCCTAGTTTAAACAATTAGTCTTTTCTAAAGCAAATTCTAGTTAGTTTTGAAAAATACCAAACGAAACTAAAAATAATCGTTTTTCCTATTGTTTTTGAAAATTTTGCCCATCCCTAATTATATAGTGTGTATACTACACTATATTCTATTTATTTAGGGATATTACTCTAATAAAACTCAAGGAAAAGGGCATAAAGCAAAGCATAAACATAATGGAGAGGGAGGGGGGGCACAAGCATACACTTAATTAAAGGGGGTATGCACTAACTAAGGGGTAGCCACAAATAAAGTAGAACCAAATACTATTTAAGTTTCTTAGTTTTCGACTAAACCCACAATGTCAATACCTACTTGGAAAATGGACATGTTATTTATTATTTTTAAATCGAAAATTTTGTGATTTGTAAAATTTGGACCCACAATTTTTGCCTTTTTAAAAAAAAAGATTGTTTGGTAAATAAGAGTGCCATTGAATATACTACATTTTTGCATGGACAAAAATAATCAGTTAAAATCAAGAAATTGAGACATAATGCCAACCTACCTGCAGTGATTGCATTCGGTACAAATCAATGATATCGGTATGTATCCAATTATGAAAAATAATAATTTTAAAACTTTTGTCTTTCATTTAAAACAGAAAACATTTATCCAAGCCGATTGAACATATGAAAATAATAAAAATAAATTGGGTGACAATTTCAAATACCAAAGTCTTATGAATAAGGAACAAGAACAATCAATAGCTTAACTTTCCCATTTAAAACTTTTTCGTTCCTCTGTCTAATGAAGAACATCTGAATTCAATTATGACCCACCACGAGATGATGATGATGATGATCAAGGATCTAGCCGAATTTACAACACAAAAGTTCTGACTAATGGTTACTCTAGTCATGTTCAAAGCGAGACATAAATTAGGCTTATTAGGCTTTTACACTTCAGCTGTCTCATTAGTTTTATTATATTAACTGACAGAATACTAAAAAAGCGTAGAAAAAGTAAAAATTTGTTTAAAAGGTTGCTCTATAAATCCTTGATTAAAAGAAAATCTAAACATGTTCTAAAAGGAATTTAGTGTTAATTCAAATAGAGGGTTACCTAAAGTATCGTTGGTAATCTTGAAGAATAAAAAAAATAAAACTGTTTGAATATATAACCTGTAAATATGTTAACTAGGAGAAGGTAACATTTACGGATATACTGGTATGACATTGTGACCTCGTAGCTCGTCTAGTTTAGAGTTTATTCACAAGTAAAGCCTATTACATTTGAATACATATCAGAAATTCAAAAAAATTTGATTCTTACTCAATAATTCTTCAAGAAGAGGAGTTCTAATTAAAAACATTGCAATTTACTTCAGTCTGACGTGATATATTTATATACCCAGTTCTACCTTCTGTAACAACATAATTACATTATTAGTTGGGCAAATACAGTAATAATTCATATAATGCTTATTATTGTATAATATAATCAAACATTTTTAGTGTGCAGCAGCTGAGGTAATTCAAGGTTTAGTAGTATTACCATAACAATAATTATAAACCACTGCACTTTTATTAGCATAAATAACTAAGATTTGATCACAGACAGAAATCTTACACTTTTGGAACATATCTCACAAAAGATAAAAGGTTTGCAATGATAGCTAAAGGAGCTTTACGAGGTTGCAAAATTGTAGCATAATTCCATATTTGTTCACATGTCTTTATTAAAATAAGCTTTAGATGTTTTGAGCATTACATTATATGTTATGGGATAAAAAGTCTTATACAAATCTGTTTACTTCTATCAAGCTATTTGGAGAAACAACTTGACTATAGGGTTGTATTTTGTGTTTTTCATAAAATTGTGTTTTTTTTATTAAGTTCTCCAACTTGTTTAACTTAAAGTATGTTAGATTTCCTACATTGTAATTCTGACAGTTGTTAAATGTGGTTGCAGAATATTTGCATGGAAACATTTCTTGTCTTTTTTGCAATGTCCCAAACGTGAAATCTTATTTCCATAATTTCAAAATCTTGTATCTAGTAAAATATTTTTGTTCTTAAAGGAACTGTAAGACTTAATTTTAGCTTTAAAGGTGCTCTGAAACGGAAAATATTTTTGTTCTTAAAGGAACTGTAAGAGTATAATTTTAGCTTTAAAGGTGCTCTGAATTTTCTGCTCAAGTTTTTGAGTTTGCAACAATTATGCAAGCCAATTTAAATATAGATTGCACATAATTAAAAATAAAAGATTTTTATAAAAATCTGGTTGGATCAATAAAACCTTTCAAATTCATTATTCAAGAAAATACAAATTAACAAAAGTAATAGATTAAAAACAAAATACTTTCTTTGGCTGAAAGGGTGGGGGGATTTAAAATTTTAAAATTTCATTTTGTTTTTAATACATTGCCCCCTTTTGTGAAAATAAAACCTTTACATTCACTGGACAACAGATCCACAAACAAATTAAATTGTGCAAATTTAGTGCAACATTTTTTTAGCTTTTGTGTAGTAAATAATTGTAATATATTTCTTTGGTCGGTTCTTTCATATAATATAATCAATACTTCTTTACCATTACTGATTTAGGGAATCAATAATTTCAGGACATTTAAGCAATTAAAGGTTCTGTAAAATACTTCAGTATCTTCCAATATATTGACATTTTTTCAAAACACAGTGTGTGAGGGTTCCACGAGATGTTCAGAGACAACATATAGGTTGTTTTTGATCTTTGAAATAAATGTTGCTTATAATTTGTCAACCAGGTTTAGAAGTACAATACATTATCACCTAAAACCACAAGTCCCATCACAATCGACTTTCGTTAAGTTTCGACAATTTTGGTTTAATTTAATTTATTGAAATCTATACAAAACTTCGGTAATATTTAATATATTGAAATCTATACAAAACTCCGGTAATATTTAATATATTGAAATCTATACAATTTCCGCTAATATTTAATATATTGAAATCTATATGAAACTCTGGTAATATTTAATATATTGAAATCTATATGAAACTCTGGTAATATTTAATATATTGAAATCTATATGAAACTCCGGTAATATTTAATATATTGAAATTGTTTCGCTACTTA
This sequence comes from Eurytemora carolleeae, assembly GCF_000591075.1. Classification (NCBI taxonomy): domain Eukaryota; kingdom Metazoa; phylum Arthropoda; class Copepoda; order Calanoida; family Temoridae; genus Eurytemora; species Eurytemora carolleeae. Next base: position 360,063 of record NW_019396741.1, read on the forward strand.
GCGATTTCCCTAAAGACCTAATATATGTACCGTGTGGTATTGCTCAGGATTGGATCGTAAGACTCCCTTCTCTCAACGCTCTTCATAATAAGAATCCAAATGCAAACTCAAATAAATCCTTTAGGATTCAAAATAGGACTCTAAAGTCCAACCGTAGGGTTAAAGATGGGGGGGGGGGAAAGGGGGCATGATTCCCCTTGGTAGCTATGATCTCAGCGATCCAAAAAATCCTTGAATTGCTGATCGTAAAAGATCAACAAAACTCGCCCACTGTTACACTATATACAAAAATCCGGTAATATTTAATATATTGAAATCTATATGAAACTCTGGTAATATTTAATATATTGAAATCTATACGAAACTTCAGTAATATTTAATATATTGAAATCTATATACAAAACTCCGGTAATATTTGATATATTGAAATCTATACGAAACTCCAGTAATATTTAATATATTGAAATCTATATACGAAACTCCGGTAAAATTTAATATATTGAAATCTATACGAAACTCCGATAATATTTAATATATTGAAATCTATACGAAACTCTGATAATATTTAATATATTGAAATCTATATGAAACTCCTGGAATATTTAATATTTTGAAATCTATACGAAACTCCAGTAGTATTTAATATATTGAAATCTATATGAAACTTCGGTAATATTTAAGCTCAAAAATGGCAGACCAATTTTTGTGAAATGCCAGAAATATGTTTAATTTTTTATTATTGTTTCAAGAATCATAATTGTAAAAGTAGATTGACAAATTATAAATGCCGCAAATTATTTCAAAAATTAACGATGACCTTTAATTTTTACTCTCAACTGTCATGTTTTGTGGGACACCCTGTAGTTCTTTAATTGCCAATTTATTTTACCTTCTAAAAAACAAAATATTTTTAAACCGGATGAAAGGTGATGAGTATATCAAATTCAAAAACAAGGGAAAATGAGATTGTTTGATCTTTCAAAAATACCATGAAAAACATATGTTGGTTTTTGTACATCAGTCAGACGCTGGTAGATATATGTGCATTAAGTCAACCGGCACTAAAACATACTCAAGGACCTACGTGCAAATCAAAGTGTTTGGTTAGTATAAATCTTAAATATTCATCTATATAATAAAGCTCTTTTCTCATATTTATATATATATATATATATGTCAGTTATAGCTGGCCAAACGGCTGAACCAAATTAGCTTAATTTTTTTTGAGAAAACCCTTGAGTAAAAAGTCTAATAAAATGATCAATAATATTTTTTTAATTGAAATTTTTACTCTTTAGTATCTTATAAAATATGAACTTGATTTTTTACCTATGTTGCTTTTTACCTTACTTTATGTTAAGTTAAATCTTCTTTTTTGTGTGTAAAGAAAATGCCACCATAAATCACATTTTCTCTGTCCTCGCAGGCATCAAAGGAATTTGAAATTTCTGAAAATTATTTTTTTCTAAAAATGTTTTTACATGTTAGCATTGAACAAATTTAAAATTAATCTTTGTATTAAAAATGTATTTAAGACTTTTACAAAAGTTTTGATTTTTTTATGCCTATAGACGTAGACTCCAGTTTTTGGAGTGGATTATTCAATTCACAATGTTACCCTTTATGATCGAGCAAGGATAATAGGGATATCACTATTTTTCTTGCTAGAAATTGATAACTTTCAATGGCTGGTTTAAGAAAAAACTACTTGCAGATTATTAAAAAAAATCAATTTAACAATTCCCAACATTTTTATTCAAAATAGGTTGAAGAGTACTGTTGTGAATTGTACATGTCTTTTTTTTAAATGGGGGGTCACTTAAAATTACGTCAACAGTTCCTTTAAAGGTTGAATTCTTTGAAAATAATCAAATATGAGTAATTAGAAGGCTTTTGTTTAATATTTTCATGGGAAAATGAACACTTATAACAAAATCTTGCCTTTAAACTTAAATTTTAATTAATTAAAACTTAAATTTTCCAATTTTTTATATTTGCAATAATGCAGTGAAAACCTTTGATATTTCAAACTCTGTGCTTTACTAGATAAAGTTTGAATATCAAAAATTTACACCATCATGTTGCAAAGATATATTTAGGTATTAGAAAACTTTGCACCCAGTTATCAGTTCCTTTGTTGCTAAGAATAAATGTTCTTTGCCGTTGAAAACTTTTTACTATGATCATAAAAGCTGTTTATTTGGTTTTACAGTCATTATCATTTAAAAAGTTCTAAGTACTAAAGTACCCTGGAACTATTATACTATTATTTAGATGGATTACGATGGCAGGACAGTTCAGCAGTACAGTTGGCAGTTATAAACACAAATACAACAATATTTTGCAGGTTTATTACTTTTCTACTGATGGTATCTTCCAAATTTATTTCTTCCATCATAATTTCCAGAATATAAATACCACCCTCTTCTCCTTTCCCCTTTATTTTCCTTGTTCCACTTCCCCCCTTAACCTTTCCCCCTTCCTTTTTCCTTGTTCCCCTTCCCTCCTCAACCTTTCCCTTTTCCTTCCCCTTCCCCCCCTTAACCTTTCCCTTCTCCTTTCCTCATTCCCCTTCCCCTTCTCCTTTTTGGGATTTTTGGACTGCTTTTAGATTTAAAAAATAATTTTCAAGTTTGAATTTTTTTCTAGATACTTATGAAAAGTAAATTATTTAATTTTCTTCATCTATTTGATCCCCTTAATCTTAACTGTTAGGGGGGTGGGTGGTTGGGGGGGGGGGAAGGGGGGGAAAAGGATTTCCGGAATCGTTACTCTTGCTCTAAATACTATGGAATCACACTTTAAAATTAAATTAAATGAATTTTAAGAGCTGAAGCTACCTATCCACCTAGAATTGACTGGATTCGGCATGATTCAACAGTAAGATCAGGTATTAGAACTAGGGATGGATCATATGCACTTTACTGAAAACAAACTGATAGTTATGTTTAACCACGAGAAAAACGAAAACAAAACCATCGTAGTTATTAACTATCTTTTGAGACAAGAATCGTTTTTAATTACTTTAAAACTGTAATAGTTGTTTTTACATTTTTAATCGTTGTTTCGTGAACGAAATTAGATCGTTTTTGTTTTGTTTTAGACAATCTTTAACTTCATTAACCAATAGTCACTTTACCTTTATTCTTAAAGAATTGTCTTAGAGTGACATTTTCTTTCTTGTTTGTTAGCCTTTCTAACTTAACTAAAATAATGTAAGTATTCTTTTTTAATTAAAACTTTTCAGAGATAGAAGAACAACTCTTTCTTTAACGCCTGTAAAAAATCAAAATTCATAAAAATGACCTTAGTGAGTCTGATTTTTCATTTAATTTTACAAACCACTTTTAGAAAAAAATTCTCAAAGTGCCCAGTCCTAAGTTACCAGATTTTTCAGTTCACCATTTTCTTTTTTCCTTTATAAAGTTAATCTAAATGTTATAAAGTTGTGTGAAGGGTTGGAATACCAATTATTCCTTAACTATGTTGGAAGGATCCAGAGGAGGGAAAGTAAAAGTAATTTGCACTTCAAGATGGGATTTTAAATTCTAACAGAATTTAAGCTTTCCAGAAATAATCTAAATTTAAACAGAATAATAATTATGAGGTTGTAATATATTTTGAAAATTTTCTAGTTGCATGTAACATGTGAAATCAACGCAATAATTGAAAAAGTGTTAATTAAAAGATGATTTTGAGATATAAAAAAAAAATATGTTTTAATGGATATTGCTGTAGATTACTGATAAAACTATCAAGTGTTGAAATCACTTAATATTATGTCAAGAATTCTATTATTAGATGCGAAGTTTTCCGTTGTGCCTGGAGGACTGCACATAAACAGTGTGCAGTCAGCTGATGCTGGAGTGTACATTTGCCGCGCTACAATCACAGAAACCGGTGAAATGGAAGAGCGCTCTATTGAGCTGCAGGTACACACCAGTAGAGATGATTTTATTGTGTACAAACTTTTAAACTGGACAGAGAGTTTTCAAGGTAAGGGAGTAAATGGCGTGAGCTGCAGAATTCTACAGGGGGGGGGGCCCTGTAGAATTCTGCAGCATGACAGGAGCGTTTAAGCCCGGTGTAAGATTTAATCTGTAAACTATACGCCCCTGAACTTAGATTGTATGGTTAGTTACAAATGTTAGAAAATAAACAACAGGTTTTTCTTCTCGTGGTAATTATTTCCACGAAATGGCATTTAATATTGAAGCTAAGTGGCCTTTAATAGACCTTCAAAAATTCAACAAAGAATTTTGGTTTGATTTTTTACAGTTTGTTTTTAGCTCTCTTCTAAATGTTATTTTTTCAATAATGTGTTTATAGGTTTGATATTTTCAGTCTGCAATAAAAATTACAATTGGATTTATTCGAAAATGCAATTCCGGGGACTGGCAGTAAAATGAATTCAATAAATCAACGATATTCGATTTATTTTCCATGCAGTCAACCTTTCTTGTTCTTTTTTGTTCAAAATTCTAGTTTTTATAAATTCAAATTTTCAGATTGGGACGCCACCTTATTGGATTCGGAAACCTAAGAATATTACAGTTCAGGTAAGATGATTTCAGACACTGAAGTAAGACCTCAAGTTTGTTCAATGGATTACAAATTAAACTGGTTGAACTGGGATAAATCATTTAGACCCACCAACTAAATCAACTTAGCCGGTCTAACGTTTGCTGGTTAATAATACAAAAAGACTTTTCTATGAAACAGTTAAGTATTAACGGCACTGTAAAAGATAAAATAAATTGAGTCTTTGCCACAATTATTTTTTAACAACTCTTTGAATTATCAGGTCGGAGCCACCGTTAGAGTAGATTGTTTGGGAGATGGGTATCCTACTCCTACATCCACATGGATATACAAACCTAACCATGATAAACCAGGTATCCTACTCCTGTATCCTCCTGGATATACAAACCTAACCATGATAAACCAGGTATCCTACTCCTGTATCCTCCTGGATATATAAACCTAACCATGATAAACCATGTATCCTACTCCTATCCAACCTGGATATATAAACCTAGCCATGATAAACTATGTATCCTACTTCTTTCACTCTGGACCGTAGTAAATTTGAATTCGAACAAGACCTGCTCAGTTTGTACCGGCCTACCAGATATGAGCGTGTACTGACCCAATCCTATGGTACAGTACGTCGCCCTAACCGGACTAATGTACGACAGGGGTCAATTTTCTTGGCATAGTCCCGTCGGAGGGCTAACTATGACATCTCCCATGGTGCGTTCAGACTTTTTACAATACCCGGCCTAATCCTAGGCCTATTAGAAATCCACCGTGCTTTAGCCTAATGGATATAAATCTTATCATGATTAACCAGGTATCCTACTCCTATCCAACCTGGATATATAAACCTAGCCATGATAAACCATGTATCCTACTTCTGTATCCTTCTGAATATATAAACCTAACCAGGTATATTACCCGTAATCCACTGGGATATAAAATATTTCACAGAAACCGATTGTTTTCAATTTGGATATTTAGATTGAGCGATTGGTATATTTAGGGTATCTGATTGAGTATACTAAGGTTATCTGATTCTGAAGTTTTCAGCTCAATATGCATATGTACGTATATTGATATATGAATAATATGTTTTGATATATATATTCATAAATTGTATAGTAAACACAATTTATCATATAATTATCCCACCATTAATATGCCACACATGAACATACAAATATATATTATCATATTTATTTATTTATAAAGCAGCAGTAATTTTGCATTCAATTTTTAACATTTCAACGTACAGGGGTTTACATAAAAGGATGAGACAATTTTACTGAATTTATTTTTACATTCTTGCAGTTCCCCTCAGCGCACTCAATTCACAAACACAAATTGAAGATTATCAATTTTTAGAAAAAAAGCAAGAACATCTCAATAATTTAGCTGAGCAAGTTTTTAAGCAGAAAGGAAAAAAGGAATCGATTTTCAAGCAGAAAGGAATAGCAGAATATAGTTTTCATGCATAAAGGAATAGCAGAATATAGTTTTCAAGCATAAAGGAATAGCAGAATATAGTTTTCATGCATAAAGGAATAGCAGAATATAGTTTTCATGCATAAAG
>NW_019396741.1:366543-368348 GCF_000591075.1 Eurytemora carolleeae
AATTAGAAAATTAGAAAATTAGAAAATTAGAAAAATAGAAAATTAGAAAATTAGAAAATTAGATTATTAGAAAATTAGAAAATTAGAAAGTTAGAAAATTAGAATATTAGAAAATTAGAAAATTAGAAAATTAGAAAATTAAAAAATTAGAAAATTAGAAAATTAGAAAATTAGAGTTTGAGTTGAATAAATATTAAGCAGTTTATTTGCTAACTTCTTCAAGGTACTCTGGGCATATATTCAAGTCACTCTTCATGCAAAGATGACAAAACCTGATTCCCAATGGTACCCTGACACATGGTGTCTTTTCAAGTTGGAATTAAATTTTAATGTTTTTACTTTTTAAACTGTTTATTTTCAATTATAGCATGTTGTTTTTTTACAAAATGTGACTTGCACATTTCTACTAAAAGAAAACATAATTAACAGTTTTAAAAACTTACTTTTAACCTTAGAAAACAACTTTCCACATTAGAGATCAGGTAAAGGTTTCAAGGGTACCTTTCACGTCCAGCCGTAGTACATTTGAATTTCCGAGCCGGGTCAACCTTTTCGGTCCCAGTTTGTACTGTACCTAGCTCTATGGACAGGACTAGCCGGTGCAACAAGGTTGACGCGGTCAGACTTCATATAAGTTGAATTTACTTTTACTAAAGGGGCAGATTTGCTTTTTGGATCATCATGCAACTAATTACAAGGAGGGTCACTTAAACTTACGGTTTGCAGTTCCTTTTAACATGCGTAGTTGTATTCTGTATGAAGTCTGAATTGATAATTGCAATTTATAAATCCATTCATCAAATATCAATGCGTCGACTGGTATATAATTAAATTCGAATTTGCAACATTTGATATTGTTTTATTTTTTATTGAAAATATATCAAATACGAAAATGTTTGTCATTCATCCAATCAATAAATTTTATTTCTGCTTTTTTTCTTCAATCATAAGTGAATGAGGCAGTTAAAAGCAAGCTTTCGGCACTTCGTTAAATTTAACGAAGTGCAGAGATAAAAACATTGATATGAATTAGTAAAAAATCATCAATATTTACTTTTAAACTTTTTACCCATAGACGGAGAACTCACGGATTTCAAGAATGGAACCTTGCTGTTCGGATCTGTTACCAAAAATCAGGTTTAATTTTTATCAAATAATTCTGAAACATGTGTAGACTGTAATTTAGAAAATGCAATGGAAGTTAAAAAACAAAACTATTGAATGTGATCTTGATCAATACTCCACGGAAAAATGGGGGTCCCTCCATGGTTCAGTTAGCCTTATCTTTTGAAACCAATTTTCCCTTAAATTTAGCGATTTTTCCTATGTGCATTATTTATACTTGTTGTTTATGGTTTTTGAAAAAAACAACAGTTTTTAACAGTTTTTCAACAGACAAATACAAAATACAGTTAAAATTATACTTTAACTATTATATACATATATATATATTTATATATATATATATATTTATATATATATATATATACCAATATGTATTATGTACACCATGCTTTAATTTATAAAATCTGTACCTTGTGAGTTGTCAGTTACTGAAATAAAGTATTTTTGAGAAAATTTAATTAATTTAACTTTTACAGGATTGAAACATGGCCTCAGAGTAAAGAAATAAAGCTGCAAGATTTGAATGGCTTTTTGAAAATTTTGGGAGAAAATGCCAGAATTTTTTAGACAAATGTTAAGGAAAGGCACCATGCTTTATAAAAATGGGCGAAAAGCATCCAGGATTTCAACTTTTCAAGCAACATTTGTAAGTAGCCCTAGCTCCATATTTTTAGAATGAC
>NW_019396741.1:368489-393174 GCF_000591075.1 Eurytemora carolleeae
ACCGAGCATGCAGTGGCACTTCAAGGGGCTTTCACTGGCACTTTTAAGGAAAGAATATTTTTACATAATGCACAGAGCTAGGCGCAGAATATATATATATATATATAGTATGACTTTCTTAGCAATGCAAACTCTACGCAGCTAGTAGTAGAGACCAATCTCCACAAACCCCTACTATTTCTCTATAGTACACAAAGATTGAGACGGGTACCCGACTTTTCAATAGTAATTTGTTTTCTAAATTTATCTGATTTTATTAAATAAGAATTGGTGACGTGCGCCATCCTAATTAAATTTACCTGTGTGTCGGGCTTGTACTTAACTTTATATTTGTGTCTGGCGTGTACTTAACTTTATATTTTTGTCGGGCATGTACTTAACTTTATATTTGTGTCGGGCGTGTACTTAACTTTATATTTGTGTCGGGCGTGTACTTAATTTTACATTTGTGTCGGGCGTGTACTTAACTTTATATTTGTGTCGGGCTTGTACTAAACTTTATATTTGTGTCGGGCGTGTACTTAACTTTACATTTGTGCCAGGCTTGTACTCAATTTACATTAAATAACCTGTCTTAACTATTGCTAAGAAAGCAAAACTTTTAAAACTTTTTTAATTGAGGGAAGAAAGCCTGAACTACATAATAACTATGAATAAATAAATGTTAAAACTATGCACGAAATCAATCTGAGAAAATAAAAACCCTCCTGTAGTTATGTCGAATAGTCATGGTCTTTCAGTCGATTGTGTGACATTTGTCAATCCTTTACTTATGCATTAGCTTTTTCTCAAATGTCGCAACTTTTACAAAAAAAGATGCCATTTTTACATTTTCAGATTAATTAAATATTATCCTTATGCAAAAAAAACACATTGCCGTAGACCTATGATATTTCAAACTATGAAATCTGCGAGATCAAAAAAGTTTGAAATATCAATGGCAGGAATCATATTTTTTTAAGTGGCAGCAGCAGCGATTTCATGAGACTATCTATTTTAATAATGGCTACCCAGATTTACTAAGAATACTCTTCAAACCTTTGTCTAGAATAGGATATCCATTATATTCTTTTTAAAAATTTATTATTTTCAATTTTGGGTTCTTTTCAAAGTTTGATGCGCATTTCTTTGACTTAAAAATGAAGAAAATTATCTGAATTTATCATCCCTTGATGTTACGACTGCAGTTCTTCTTGTAGCAATCCATAGAACGACGGGATCCCTTGTAGTTAGGACTGCAGTTCTTTTTGTAGCAATCCATAGAACGACGGGATCCCTTGTAGTTAGGACTGCAGTTCTTCTTGTAGCAATCCATAGAACGACGGGATCGCTTGTAGTTAGGACTGCAGTTCTTCTTGTAACAATCCATAGAACGACGGGATCCCTTGATGTTAGGACTGCAGTTCTTCTTGTAGCAATCCATAGAACGACGGGATCCCTTGATGTTATGACTGCAGTTCTTCTTGTAGCAATCCATAGAACGACGGGATTCCTTGTAATTAGGACTGCAGTTCTTCTTGTAGCAATCCATAGAACGACGGGATTGAAGAAAAGTTTTAAAAATATCAATCTAATAATTTTAAAAGAAAATTTCCCGTCCTGTAAAATTGTGTTTTTTATTATTTATGTGTGTAATTTTCCCAGGATTTGACAGTTTCTAAGGTCTCTTAATTTAAGCAATTGCTTTTTTACATGTTTTAAAATGATCACTTAGTCAGAAGGGATGGTAAGGTCTTAACGTAGGGATTAAAATCAAATTGTTAGATTACAAACGATTTAAAAGGCCTCATCCAATGTATCTATATTTTTTATTTTTTAGACTTAATTTTTTACAGGGCTACCAATAAAACTATGGAATAGGCAGAATTTATTAGACTCAATTGTTATGAATATAACATGAAACATACTTACGCAGACTCATTACCTTAAATTGATTTTTAAGTTATCTAAAAAAACTATTGCAGCTTTAAAACAACATAATAAGGATGCATTGCATGCACTTTTTCTCAGACTGATGAGTCTCACTATAAAAATGATATCTTAGGAGCACGCTAAACTAAAGTGTATTGCTACAGGAGAGCCTATACCCAAAATCACGTGGTCTAAACCAGTGCCCAGGTATTGATAGCCTGACGTTTCACCTTCTTGGCTTGGCGGCAAATGCTTGATTTTACAGTTCTGGTAGCTTGCTGAAACTAACACATTTATGTTTGGATAGGGATTTCCGAGACTTGCATATTAAAAAAAAATTCCAATTCTACCGATCGAAAGGGTCTTTCCACGAAACTTTAAGTGACAAATTAAAGAGTTCCATATGAACTTTTAAAAAAAAAAAAAAACAATTTAAATTGGATATGTACTGTATACATTAAACACATGTACAGGGTACAGTGGTTTATGTAAACAACAATTTTACACATATCCAGTCTGTCAATAATTGTCATGAAGGAACCTGGCTGTTTTGTTTTCGGAAAATGCGGAAAAATATTCTCTTGAATGGAGATTTTTTTCCAGTACTCCAAGAATTATTTTGAGAACACTTACATTGGAAAGGGAACCAAAAGCTTCAGAAAACCCCCGAGGCTTCCTTTAGAAATTTGTAATGTCTGTGATGCAATTTTGAATAATGAAACCACCATAAACAACCAACGATGGTTTTTAGGTCTTAGAAGAGAAGACACTTTGGCTAAACAACTTTTCAAAGAGCTCAAATAAAAGACCTGTACTGATCAGAAGCCAGCTCAATCGACAAGAGTTCTTGAAAGAAATATACGATTTAAACTAATTTTAAATTTTTTTGATGTATCCAATTCAAATTATCTTTTACAAATAATAAATAATAAATTTTTTAAAACATTAGTGTTATTCATTAATATGATTTTAAGTTCATCTCGTATCAACATTAATATTGAACAAATTATGTTGTATTAAAAAAGCATCCCTGACTGCAGTTTCAGTAATTTGCCGCCAAGAGAAGAAGGTGAAACGTCCGGCTATCNATAAGTACCTAAAAGATTTTTTAAAAACTTTCTAGAATTCAGATTATTTATGCTCAAATCAGATTTTTGAATGAAATGTTTATCTCCTAAAACAGCTTGCAATAATCCTACGTGTGAAATACACCCTGACGTATAGAATGCACTCATGTTATTTTCAAACGGAGTCTCATTTGACTTTAAAGGGAGTGTTCGGGAAAAATTAAAGGGGGTATAGCCTTACGGCGAAAAATAATCGCTTTTGATCGTTACTAATCTAACTTCTATCTGTTGCGTCTATCAGGAGAAAATTGTTAAAAACGACTCATGCTGAAGAACGTGCTATGTCCATACAAATTCAGAAAGATGCAATATTCAATTCGGATCGTAAAAAATTAATTTAATTTCAAACAAATTATTCAGATACTACAACCAATAGTTATCCATTATTTTTCGACGCATTCATAATATTTTTTTTATTTTTATGATCTTATAGTTACTTTTGAGGATTTTTGATAATATAGACGACATTTTCATATTTTTCAGGAATGTTCAAAATCCAGCGCCAGTGACATATTATTTTAGAAAAAATAAAAATTCTTATGAAATATTAAATATATACGAATATACAAATGAGTCATTTTTAACAATTTTCTCTTGAAATAAAAAGTAAGATTAATTTTTCGCGAACACTCCCTTTAAATTACGTCCCTTTAAAATAAGTGGATTTGTCTGATTGAAAACTAATAAGAACTACACTTCAATTACAACTGTTTACTAAGAAGGATTTTGTTAACTGTTGATTAAATCCAAAACTTTGTCTAAACTTGAGAGTTTGCATTTTAAAAATAATTTTCAATGAAATCAAAAGCTGTAATAACTAGTAGAAAATAAAAAATATTGTTCATGTTTTTTAGGAGAAAAATAATATTTTTTTTCAGAGAAAATTCTTCAGAATTAATAATAGAAGGTAAATATTTTATAATTTCACTTATAAAATCAGACCAATTTTGCGCAAACAAAGTGGTTTTTAAATGTAAACAAACATGTTTTAACAACAACAACATGGTCCTGAACATTTTACGAAATGTGGCAACAATTACAAAACGTATACAAGGTTACCTACACAGGAAGAGACTGTAAAAACGTCCCAAAACGCTAGAAATGTGACGATTAAAGGCTTCATTTTTGGTTTCTGCATTCAATTGAGTATTTTGATGGTTTATTTTATAATGTAGCATGAAAATAAGCCAGTTTTTGGCCGACAAGGAACCCTGGATGCAAATAAACGGACTAAACAAATTCTGTAAAATCGTCTTTTAAGTATCATCCTTTGTGGGTAACCCTGAATTTGTAAATAAAGCAAGAACAGAGACGACATTTAATCCACACTTTTCTGGAGTTCATTCTATAAAAGCAAAACAACAATAACCGGTTTTATAAGATTGTCTTTATAGAAATATCGGATTGCTATTTTGCATTGCAATTCCGGTTCATTCCCCTTAAAGTTTTCGCCATTTTAACACAATGTACATAAAAAGCTAAAACAAAACATTAAAATTTTTAGTTTACATAAATGAAATCGCATTTATTTTTTAAATAAGTTATTGAAGAGAAAACGCAAAAATGTTTATTGCCCCAAAAATGTCGTCTTAATTCAAATTATCTAACTCTGAATATATATATTCTCGAGAGATAGATAATTTTTAATGTGTTTTTTCAGTATTCATATATTTATAAACATCGGTAAGGATCAAATCGTTTCTTTTGATGTCTAGAATTGCTTTGAAATTGTTAGAACACTAGGGGAATGGGGATGTGTCATTACTTACAAATACGCATTATACAGGGTTACCCACAAAGGATGAGAATTCAGAGACGAGTGTACGAGTGTTTTCACAATTCTCTGCACATGTGAAATTGTGTGTTTCTTTGCCAAATCATGGAATAACCCATGAAATTACAATATCTAGAGCAGAAAACACATGGAATCGTCACATTTTAAGAGGTTCCGGTCGTCTTTACAGTCTCATTCTTTGTGGGTAACCCTAATTCTTTTCTTTAACCTGGCTCTGATGAAAAAATTTGGATTTGAATGCAAGCATCTTAATTGGGAGAAATTAAGGAGTATGGAATAGAAGGGAGATACAACTGACGCGGCCCGCCCTACCATATGATTATTCATGTTTTGCAGATGGTACTTCATTTGTATATGAAATATTTGTCTGATGTACAATTACCGCGTTTACAATAACCTATTCTGAATATTTCTTATACAAATGTAGTACCACGTCTGCAAAGCATGTATAATCATATGGTAGGGCGGTCCAGGTCAATTGTATCTCCCTTATATTCCATACTCCTTGCAGGAGAAACCTAAACACGATGAAATCAAGTTTTGCATATTTTTACAACTTTGGATAATATAAAAAGCTTTTAAAGAAAGTGAAATATTAGACGGGTTTTGTAATACTAGAGGAATACAGGGGAAACGCCCTTTCATAACAGTTATAAAATATGTAAAGCTTTCATGATAATTATTTTAGATAATTACTATCGATTTAGAGCTAAACAGTAATGAATTAAAAAATTGAATTTTACATAGATTTTAAACTTATCGATACGAACATTTAAGGGCCCTTAACAATTTTTATGGCCCTCAAAATGTGTTTACTTTAAAATATTTGATGTTTATTAAATTAATATTTAATTTATTGATATGTCTCAAATGAATCCTAAAGAATTTGTCCATAACATGCATACTCAGTTTAACTACCTTACATAGCCGGTCGGTCCCTTTAAAGAGTTATATATACAGCCATATTTATGAAAGAGGCTGTCGGCGTAATTTCAAATTAGAAAGTTATATAGCCCTGTTCAGAACATTGCCCTTTAAACGACGATACCTAGCTGCATGTTCTTACAAGGGTACCATTGTTAATCTGGTATTTATGTTCTTACAAGGGTACCATTGTGAATCTGGTATTTATGTTCTTACAAGGGTACCATTGTGAATCTGGTATTTATGTTCTTACAAGGGTACCATTGTGAATCTGGTATTTATGTTCTTTCAAGGGTACCATTGTGAATCTGGTATTTATGTTCTTACAAGGGTACCATTGTGAATCTGGTATTTATGTTCTTTCAAGGGTACCATTCTGAATCTGGTGTTTATGTTCTTTCAAGGGTACCATTGTGAATCTTGTATTTATGTTCTTGCAAGGGTACCATTGTGAATTGCAGGACCTCCCAAACTTTTAAATAATAAAAAAATAAATTTTATCAAAAAGAATACTCCAAAATTTTGATAATTGCGCACCGATTTTAAATTGTTTTTAAATTTTCAGAGTTTTTACTCTAGATGTACGTGATGAACCCGGAGTTTTGGATATTCAAGACGACGTTTATCTTGATGAAATCACTCAGGAGTACACAGTGGAATCTACAGGAACACAAACACATTGCTCCAGACTGATCTATAGAACTTCATCAATTTTCGGGACTGGGTTGACTTTTAAGTGTCGCAACGCTTTAGACGTTGGTTTATCTCACTAACTCACTTGTACTTCATTAAAGCCATGACATTAAAGTTACACATGTACAATTTCAAACTAAAAGAAGCTTGTTTTTAGTCTTTATAAAAGGAGTATAAATTGGCAATATGCTGATAGATTTTAGCGTGAGAGCTTGAAATCTTTGTATTACAATAAAAGAAATCGTATAAAAATGTTGCACGATGATTTTTATAATTTAAACTTTTTTAATCAGATTTTAGCGTTCATTACATTGTCAGAAGATACCCTAACATTGTTTAAAAAATAATGAAGGACTGCAAAAGCGCTTAAAATTATTGAAATTATGTGCACAAAATTTGTCAGAAGTCCTTAACATTCTTTTTTTAATTTCAAGGAAAACTTTCGCAATTTAGAAATTCTTTTGGCAGTTCACTTTATTGCGAACAAATATTGCGTTTTAAGAAAGCGAGCGTACAAAAACTTTATTTTCTAAAACTACTGTACATAACATTGTTTGATGTTGTACTGTTCAGTTAGTATAGTCAGAGTTAGAAGAAAAGACGATGGTGATTATATCTGTAGGGTAAGAAATAATTATTTTAGAATCAAATTGAAATTCTGAAATAAGGTGAAAAAATAAAATGTACAACAATAGTGTCAGAGAATGTTTCCACTAATTAAATTGGGTTTTCGAAGATGATGATTTACAAGGTTATAATGCGAGGAAAACTAATTGCAGTTGCGTTTACTCTGCGTACATATTGAAACCAGTTCTCTCTGGGCGAAATTTTTAAACAAGAATAGATGCATCAGTGTTCGTTAAGTATCAAAAGCATTAAATTTTGATAATTTTAATAATTCACATTAGAGTTTCCTATGACCAGAATATTTCATTGATTTTTTTATGTGAAAGATGGATCCCATGTCAGGCTTCGACATCCGTCTTGTGTTTACATTACCACCAAGAGACAGAACACGTGCGTGTACACTTCTGAAATAACTTTCCTTGCAGTATAACCTTAAAGATTTATATGTTTCATCCTTCTGAGTTTAGAAGAATGTGCAAAATTTATATCATAGACTTATACATCATGGCTTATACATCATGGCTTATACATCATGGCTTATACATCATGGCTTATACATCATGGCTTATACATCATGGCTTATACATCATGGCTTATACATCATGGCTTATACATCATGGTTTCTATGAATATGTAAACGCTGAATCATTTTACAAAGAATCATTGTCGATTGAAAGAAAATAATGAGAGACTGAAAGGTTTCCTGGAGTTTAACTCGTTATTTCTGTAGCTTTAAGTTAAAATTTAATTTATCACGCGGACTGTATTTAAGCTGAAACTTTTCGTTCTTTAATTTTGGACACAGTATGATTAAATATAATTTTTGATTTTTTAAATTGAAAATTATGAATTTTTAAAATCCCGATGCTATGGTTGCCAGAGATATAACATTGTAATGATATCTTCTAACATTCTATTCAAATATATTTTTAAATGAATATATGCATGCTAAAACAATTACAGAAGTAGCTGAAGAGACCTTGAATAAAAATTGGATACAATTTAAAAAAAATATTTAACGTTTTTTATATTAATGAATGATAATTGAATATTTAGGAAATGAAAGGATATATGTATAATATATATCAATGAACTAATGAAAGATGGCATCGATATGTAGGGAATAAATGAATAACAATTTATGCAAAACTGAAGTAGGTGATGAGGATGAATGATGAATGAATGTATGGAGATGAATGTACAGAATATGATTATAGAATAAATGAATGATGAACGAATGTTTAGGGAATGAATGTAGGAGGAGGAATGAATTATAGCACATAACAAAAGAATGATCAATGATCAATGAATGTTTCGGAAATGAATGTAGGTGGAGGAATGTACAGTATATAACTAAAGAATAAATGAATGATCAATGAATGTTTAGGGAATGAATGTAGGAGGAGGAATGAATGTAGTTGGAAATATCAAAGTTTTGTTCCCACCTGAATTTCAAGATCAGCAGGTTGGTACTACGTGAGGCCAAGAAATGTGTAAATAGGAAGCTCAGATTTATCCAGAAGTTTGAACATTAAGTTGGTGTCCGTGTTGACATCAATAGCTGATAAAATTGTGTCCATTGGTCTGGCATTGATAGTTTACAAGCTAGTGTCCGTGTTGACATCAATGCCTGATGAGATCATTCCCATTGGTTTGGCATTAATAGTTTAAAAGCTTAGTGTCCGTGTTGACATCGATACCTGATGAGATCGTGCCCATTGGTTTGGCATTGACAGAGTACAATTTAGTGTCCGTGATGACATCAATAGCTGATGAGATCGTGCCATAGAGAATAGAATATATATTAGAGGGGAATTTAAAGAATCTCTCGGTATAAATTTTTTCAGTCCCTTTCAGCCTGAAAAGGAGTTCAAAGTGTACAAATCATGTAAATGTTCACAAATTATATGCAGTAGAGTACATTAATACAGTATGTTCCCTAGACTATTCATTTCAATTTCGAATTTTTTAAACTGTTAAATAAACTTTATAATGAATTAGGTGAATAAAAAACATCATTTGATTTAAAGTTATAACGGAAAATCATCGTTTGTAAAGTGGAAGGCATAGAGTCTATTTGAAATGATCATTGGTTTATTATGAAACCAGCCTATTTCATAATTTGGTTTTCCTTAACAATAATTTTAGATTTTCTATAAAATGATATTCCAGGGCCCAAAAGGTTATATAGCATAAATATGTGAAGTACACCTGCAGTATGGAAACAGTACAAAAAAATGGCCGTTTTACACTTTTTTATAGTAAATTCCACTCTAATATTTATTCTATTCTCTATGGATCGTGCCCATTGGTTTGGCATTGATAGTTCCCCTTGATAGTGTCCGGGTTTTGATATTGATTATCAAGTAAAACTGAGTTGTACCTGGATAGATACGGGTCTGAGAGCAGTTATGGAGTAGGGTATTTAGTAAATACTATTTACTACATATGGGTCTAAAAGCACTCACTACAACACTTTCGCCCTCACCTTCCCCCCCTCTTAAACCTCCCTCCCTCTCTGAAACCTTCCCCCCCCTCCCATTTAAAAGTTTTTCATAAGTATGTTGAGTGATATATGTTCCCAATTGTTCCTTGAACCTCATCAGATCTTAATCTTCTGGAAAGATATATCTTCTTGATGGTTTTTACATTTACATAAACAAACATTTTACTACAGTTTCTTAAAGGGACTGTATACTTATTTTGTAGTGAACCCTCCATTTATAGAATTGAATGTCCGATTCACAAAAAAATTCTAAATTTTTTGTCTCAACAAGAATGAGTGAATTATCCATGATTTTCTCATTAATGATTGTTTATTTTCATTTGAGGTTTATTTAGTAAGAACGAATAGTTAGAAAAGAATCCCGGCATTCCTATGACTTTGATTACAAATTTCAATTCTCTTAAATTATACATAACTAGGCATTCAGGCCACTTTGCGCCTCCTCTCCGCTAAGTAATTTTAGCCAGCAATTAACTGCTGCTCTAAATCTGCCATCTAAAATTTTCAAATTTTTCAGATTTTTCTTTTTAAATTGGAGCCTTTTCAAAATAATTTAAATCATTTTCTAGAAAATTTTTATTCCGATTTTGATGTTAAATATCCCTTCCCTGGATAATGAGAATGATAGAAAGATAGATGTTACCGCCATACTATTTCTATTGGTTCAGAATATACATCAAACACATGACTGAACCCTGATTGGATCAGGCGCTAATGGACTCGCATACAGGAGTGGTGCACGGCTACTTAAAACTTTGTGTAAAAGTAAATGCCGTGCAGGGCGGTTTATGACTATTTTATCTATTCAAAAGTAAAAAGTTTAATTTCTATTTCTATTTGAGTGGGAAAAGTAGAATAAGGGAGAATTAAACTGTTCAAACATTTCAAACTGTTTGAACAATTAATTTATCATTTAATTTTGCCTTCAGGACTATTCCCTACAGTTCTGCAATGATCAGAGTCTTCGGATGGAAATTTTGTTGCTAAGCTAACACAACATTTTTAGAATTCAATTTCAACATAATTTTAAAATTGCTAAATCTTAATTGAAAAAAAGCTTAACAGAACTGTAAATTATATCATTTAAATAGATTGTCTGATTGACAATAATGCCCTTTAAAACATAGTCTGTCTGTGGTTTAATGATATAACATAGTTTATTCCAATTTTCTGAAGGAGTTTGGCCCAATAACAATAAAACCGATTTTTGTTGGTTTTAGTGAAGAATAAGGCTGAATGCTAAGTCTTGTTCTCATCAAAACCAATGCGCCAATTCCAACCTTGAAAATCCGAAAAATTAGATGCAACTTAAATCCAAAAGCCCAAGCCGTAAATGAGGCCCAACTATAGCTTAGACCTGAGTCGTATTTTCCCGAATTTTATCAATCACGGGCTCTGATAAAGTTTACGCAGAAACATGTAAGAAATAAAAATTAAATTTTAAGTTTTTAAGTAAACTGAAAGTCAAGAAATAAATCTTATTAAAAAGTCCAATTTCAAAACTCACAAAGGAAATTCCTTTCAAACTATATTTTGATTCCTCATTATTTCCGCCTGTAAGGTCTATCAAATATTTATAAAAGAATCATTTGGAATAAGATATTTAAACTTATAATTCAGAGATTGGCTTCACGGTGGACTAAGCTGTAAAAAGCCGGAACGCACCATGGGAGTTGTCATAGTTAGCCCTCTCACGGGACTATGCCAAGAAAATTGACCCCTGTCGTATATTAGTCTGGTTAGGGCGACGTACTGTACCATAGGATCGGGTCAGTACATGCTGTTATCTGGCAGGCCGGTACAAACAGGGCAGGTCCTGTTCGAATTCAAATTTACTACGAGGATAGATTGGGTTTGTTAACTGTTTGTTTTCTAAAAGGGACTGTAAGCGTAATTTCAAGTGACCCTTCATGCAAAGATTCGCCCTAAAAGCTTTGCCTCATCAATTAGTGATTAGATATCCAATATCCATCTTTATAATAATAAAAAAAATACAAAAACTGCCTTTCTAAACTGCAGGAAATCATATAGAAATTATCAGAATTAAACACAGGTAAACTGAGTGTAAAGCATGGCACTATAGAAACAACAAACCAAATGGGAGTTGAATTCTTTTCACAAACTTTGATGTTTCAATGCCTAAATCTTTGCAACCCGATGTTGTAGACCTTTGATATTATTTTTTGTCTCCAGCCGGGCCTTGCTAATCCTAACAAATTTGCTGTAAACCAATTATTCTGTTGTTTCTGTCAAAACATTGAGACCTTTCATGGAAAAATAGGAAATTTCTGGAAAAAAAATTACAATCCAATTCAATACAATGAAAACGACTTTTTTATTTGAGATTTGATTGTTAAAGGGACTGTAAAGGAAAAATGAAAGGGGGTATAGGCTGAAAGCTAATCACTTTAGCTCTTGATCGCGACCCATGAAAGTTTTATCTGATGTTCCTGTCTCGAGAAATTGATAAAAAACTGTGTTAAAATTATACTAAAGTTCATATATGTAAAATTTAGAAAATCTTCAACTTAAATCACGTGACCAGAACTATCACCAATGGCAGAGCAGTATACTGGTCACGTGTCCCCGCCTGTATCACGTGACCACTTTACTGCACTGCCATTGGTGGAATTTCTGGTCAAGCAATACGGACGTATAAATAATATTATGAATTAAATCTATAAAAATAGAAATAAAAAATATAAAATAAGAATTGGAGTAAACCTAAGTTACAATTAGCTTTCTCTGGGATATCATCGTTTTCAGATTGGTTGCATATTTGCTGAATTTGATCTTTTTAAACCCACTACTTTAATACAAAATTGTATATATATTAATTTTCGTATAAATTTGACAAAGTTGTATATCAATTTCTCGAGACAGGAACATCAGACATAACTTTCATTGGTCGCGATCGAGAGCTAAAGTAATTAGCTTTCAGCCTATACCCCCTTTCATTTCTCCTGTACAGTCCCTATAACAAGCTTTTTTTTTTCAAATTTCAAATAAAAAGTAATTAAAGCAAAGCTTTCTTAATTGCCAGCTTTTCTTGACTTAAACGTCTATATGTGTCCATCCTGTTCTACAGCTTGATATAATTAAAATAATATAATCAAATGGTCATTGTATTGATATAATCGCCAACCACTGTACATCTTCATACTTTTTAGAAGGATGTTATTAATATTTTTTAATTATGAAGAGTTTTTTCAATAGAATGATATGATATTATATACTTTTTTTTCTAAATATTACAAGTTATTTTTGACCTTTCCATCTAAACTATCACGCATCGAAAACGACTGATCCGCTAATAAGTCGTTTCGTTTATCAACTTGAGTCTATTTCGGTTGGTCCAAAAATGTTGAAAACGACCTATAGAGTAAAATCTTTTCATTTTAGAAAAGACATTTCAGCAACTTTTTAGTAATGTTTAAGATGTTATCCTAAATATTTCATGCATTTTCATCAACTCACGAACTCGTCTAATGGGACTAATTATGATTTTATTTTAGACAGTTGCCTTGACTTGGCATCAGAAAACTGTAGTTATCAACTGCTCAGGTAATCTTTGTAATAAGTGGTATGGGACATTATCATAATACATTTTTAATAACACATTCTTATATTCTTCTCATACTCTAAGAAATATCAAATTTTCATCAAACAAAATTTGTTGGAGCACCAAAGCCAAATTCAATTCACTATTATCATTTGTCAAATTTTGTTGAATGGAATTTATCATTCATCAACATTTGAAGTATCGAGCTACTGAGTTGGATTTGGCTCCGGTGTTCAAACAAATTTTTTTTAGATGAAAATTTGATATTTCTTATTGTGCATCTTTTATACTCTAATCTCAATAATGTTCTTAGTAATTTTGATGTTTATGGACAAATCACCAAATTAATCGGTTCGTGATTTTTGTAGACACATATTTTTTAAATGATTTAATACCTGGTCAATTAAATGCTGTTTATTAACGTTAAATACTTTAATGCGTACTTAAAATGTCGTCTTCATAGCAATGGAATTCTCATATGACGTGACAGAGGATAAAGTGACATTGCTAACCTTAATAAAAAACCTTGGATCAACTCTTGTGTTGGCACTTCTAGGTGAATCTATGTAAGAAAGTCCCGGGAAAAAAGTTTCTGGGGAAAAAAACCTGTAAATAAAAACTTTGGAAAATAAATTCCGAATTTTCTCAAGTCCCTGGAAAAATGTCACTGGAAATAAAGTTCTGTGTTTTTGAAAGTCTCGAATTGGTAGGACTTTATTTCCGGAGACTTTTTAATAAAAGGACTTTTTAGTGTGAAATTTTAGGACTTTTTTCCGGAAACTTTTTTTCCAAGGATTCTTTTGGCGGTTACCTTAAGGTGGGGAGAAATGAATAGTGAAGTTTTATTACTTGAAATTTAAAATTATTTTATGAATAATTATGATAAAAATAATAAACAACTGTTAAATAAAAGATAAAATACAGGATGTCCAACACATCAAATTGAATCGTTAAAGGCTCTAAATTAAGATTTTCGAGACTAATTACAAAATTTAAGAAGAATGAATCTATAATGCCAATATAAAAATTTACTTGTAGTAAATACTAAATTATATTTGAGTAGTATTAGCGTATTTAGCGTTCAAGCATGGAGACAATCTAATATGAAATGGGACTCTCTCTGTAGTTTAAATTATTACGCACGTCCAGCGCGACAAGTCAATAAAATGTATTTATTTAATAGATTAGCACTTCTTACATTTTATTAGATTAGAACTGAGGAGGGAGGATAAAGTAAATTGACGTTTTATTTATCATTTTACTATTTTGAAAAATTAGGGGGTGGCCCATAATTGCCCAAAAAAATGTCGCCCCCCCGCCCCTAATAATTGAACAAAAAGCAGTATATATATGTTCCTATTTATTATTTGCTCAAAAAATATAAGTTTACAAACTCGCAGTTCTTCCACTTTCTATCTGTAAACTCTTACTTTTTGTCTGTAAACTTAAGTTCTCCTACTTTCTATCTGTAAACTTTAGTTCTCCTACTTTCTATCTGTAAACTACAGTTCTATCTTACTTTCTATCTGTAAACTCCAGTTATCCTACTTTCTATCTGTAAACTACAGTTCTATCTTACTTTCTATCTGTAAACTCCAGTTATCCTACTTTATATCTGTAAACTACAGTTATATCATACTTTCTATCTGTAAACTCCAGTTCTCCTACTTTCTATCTGTAAAATCTAGTTCTATCCTGCTTTCTATCTGTTAGCTCCAGTTCTCCTACTTTCTATCAGTAAACTCCAGTTATCCTACTTTCTATCTGTAACTCCAGTTCTCCTACTTTCTATCTGTAAACTCCAGTTCTCCTACTTTCTATCTGTAAACTCCAGTTCTCCTACTTTCTATCTGTAAACTCCAGTTCTCCTACTCTCTATCTGTAAACTCCAGGTCTCCTACGTTCTATCTGTAAACTCCAGTTCTCCTACTTTCTATCTGTAAACTCCAGCTCTCACACTTTCTATCTGATTACTCCAGTTCTCCTACTTTCTATCTGTAACTCCAGTTCTCACATTTTCTTTCTATCATTTTTCAGGCATATTAGTATAAATAATGGGTTAAGATGAGAAAACGGGTATTTCAGGTCATTTATTCAATTCTATTTTCGTTGTGTCTCTCATCCCTAGATGTTTTATTTCATATCAAAAAATTACTTGGGGGGGGTGGTCCCCCGTCCCCCCCCCCTCCAGGAGCTCAGGGTGGGGCCCGTTCCACATGATCTGGTTTTACGGGAAACAATAACAATGACAATACCGGTACTAAATGTTGTTTTTATAAAAGGAAACTGGTTTTAGAACTTGATTTTTCACTTCCCATTCTCCCATACAAAAAAAATATACATAAAAATATATATAAATCGAAAAGGGGGGAAGGTTAAACATTTTTTTTCCTCCCACCCCCAGCCGTGTCTAGATTATTGCATATAAATAACCAAAATCCCTAAAAACAAAAATTATCCCCCCCCCCAAAAAAAAATAAATGTGTTAAGGGGCGATCAGGTGCTATCAGGGGCGATCAACAAATACCTATCAAATGTATTGAATTTTTCTTATTCGTTTATTTTAGCTGAAAATAATTAAATGAAACATCCAGTGATAAAATGTTAATATGAATTTTATAAGATCTAGTTAGGATGTATTGTGTAGTGTTTACTGGGCATTATGTAGTGTTTACTGGGCATTATGGGTGTCTTGGCCCCATCTTTTATTTCAACTTTTAATGTTGCTCAATCTTTCAATATTTTCTCTTCGATAAAAAAAAAATTGTGAATTTTCAAAATTTTACGAGAATCAAAAATTTTTAGAGACAATTTTTTGTAATCCATAAACCTTCCCTGGGGTCATGTGCAAGGTCCACACAAAATTTTTGCCCAATCGGTTCCGCCGTTTTTGACGTACATTGGATAAAAACAAACCTATAAGAAAGCAAACCTACAGACACCCAGACAAGCAAAGTATATATAGATTGCTTGGTCTTAAACAGTATATACATAATTGGTATAATAATTATACTAACCAACAGACTTCTATAATAACAAACGTCGGAACAATTCTTTTTATTTCTTTCGATCTTTCTTTTATAACTGAGTTGAGAATATATTTATAGAAAGCAAAACAAGTCAATCAATTAATCGACCAACTTTTTTAGTTTCTGAAAACTTTTTTCCTTTAACTAGACTTAGCTCATCAAAGAATAAATATATTTAGAGAAAATTATCTGAATAAACAACATAAAAAACAAAACATTGACACTTTAAAAGATGATTTTGATTTTCCACCGAAAAATCGCAAAATTTCCTTGATTTCTTAGACAGTAGCGCTTGCAAGACCCCCCCCCCCATCCCCCCTTTTAACCCTATTCCTGCTGGGGGGGGGGGGCAATTTGACCCCCCCTGTAGTTTTTTTTACATAACTCAAAAAGCATTGGTCTGAGGCTGTTGAAATTTTCTGACTTTTCTTACATACCCAAAGCCCTCCCTTTAGGCCTAAAACCGGGCTTTAATACTAACTGCCTGAGTCCTCAGGCACACTGCCTGAATGACTGCTTTTGCCTGTAACAAACTAAATCTTTGTTTTGACCCACTTTCACTTGTCAGGTTTTGATAAAATTTAGCTTTTTGGAAAGCCTATGACATAAGGAAACGGATTGCACAAGTTTTGCGAAAAAAAATTGCAATTTTTTTGCAAACAACCTGTCAAAGGAAATTTGCACTTTTTTAGTTTTTCTTGATTAAAAATCAGGTTATTTAAAATTTTGCAAAAATTTTTGCATATTTGAAATGGCATGGTCAAGGGCTTTTCAAAAATGTATAATTTTTCATTTTTTGGACAATTTCTTTTTTGCAAACATTTTTACTTTATAACTGGATTTTGCTATAAAAATTCAATTTTTGCAAATTTGCAAATTTTTTTTGCAGATTCAAAAAGTAGAGCACAAGAGCTTTCTAATGATGTATCATTTGTCATATTTGGACATAAAACATGGGATTTAGAGGGGGGGTAAAATTGACCCCCCCCCCCAGCATATCCTGGTTTTCAAGTACCACAGAAGGGATAGGGTTAACGCCTTATCTATCTATCTTAACCCGACCTAACTTGCAAAAGTATGGGTACTGTGTATGGGTGAACTCTCACATTAATGCTTATTCAAAATATAAATGTTTAAGCATTCTGAGATGTTTCATTTTTTCGGTGATCAAATGTATGATGTACTTAAGCTCTCCTGAATTCTGATTAGTTTGATTTCCTAATGGGTGGAATGTGACAATCAGGATGAAGGATGGTATAGGATTCCTGCCACTACAGGAGGACTTAGTGTTCCGCATTCACTTGTTCTAAACCCAATTCTTCTATAGTGTTCAATAGATGGCATTTTTAATGTCATTTTGATGTCAATTTTCAGGACCAAGCATGCATTGATCTCCATATTTTGGGAAGGTGTCGACCTCGACTTTTATGTTTTTATGTTTATGTGTATTAAATAATACAGAGATATGAATGTTTGCTAAATTAAATATATTTGAATACTCTAATGCTAGATTGTCTGAATATGCTAGTCTTATAAAGGTAGGGTATGCTAGTAGGGTTGTAATTTGTAAATCGTTTTAAAAACGAATTAAAAAGCTATTATTTTGATTATTTTGACGAACGACATTCATTAGAAACTTTCACGAATTTTGATTTATTTTCAAAAAAGTTCTTGACCTCATTTTCGCAAAATTTTCGTTCAATTTTCATTAAAAAAGTTACATTTTTTAAAAATTCCCATCAATGAGAATGTCGGATATCTGGTGAGGTACAGGGTGTCCCACGAAACATGACAGTATGCAGGACGACTTGAATGTCGTCTTGATTTTTGATATAATTTGCTGCGTTTATTTGTCAACCTAATTTTAAAAGTAAATTTTTAGAGATAATAATCACAAAATTTCCCTTGTCCTGCCATTTTCAAAATGTGGTCTGCCTTTTTTGTGCTTTCAATATTGCCCGAGATATGAAGAATTTCGTTCAGATTTCGACAATTTTACTCTTATTTAACAAAATTAAAATCTGAACCAAACTCTTTATATCTCCGGTAATATTGAAAGCACAAAAAACGCAGACCACTTTTTGGAAATGCCAGGGCTAGGAGAATTATGTGATAATTGTTTCAAGAATCATACATGTTAAAGTAGATAGAAGACTAAATGTCAAAAATAAATTCAAATACCAAAGACGACTTTCAAGTCGTCTTGCTATTTTCATGTTTCGTGGGACACCCTGTACCCCCCCTTAGGTTGCACCAGAAAAAATCCCAAACTCGCTACACATTTTTTTGAAAACACTGCACTGGGGTAAATCTAGTTCAAATACAAAATTTTAGCATTGGACATTTTTTTCCTTGATAACCAAGCCAATTAACCGTTTTTTCCACCATTTTTAGTAATTTGGGATTTTTAGGGATTATGAAATATGATACCATTTTGGAAATAATTTAACTTGGGATTGGCGATATCTGACAGAATTGTTCAGAATATTGTGTTTTTTTTCTATGGTCAAATATTCAGAAACAGGTGAAAAATCTCGTGTTTTTTTACACTTTTTTATAGCTCCATCTGGAAATGGTTAAAGTATTTTTTTTTCAAACTCAATTTCGTATTTCTTGGAAAGATTTTGGTAGTTTAGAAATGTCAAATGATGCAAATTTAAAAAAAACAAATAAAAAGGGGTCTTTATTTTATGAAAATTCTAGGGGGGACAGTGGCATATTCAGGAAGTTGTCCAAAAAAGGGGGGGGGTGGAAAAATTGCTTTTCTTTCTAGGGGACTCAGCACCCGTTGGCGCCCATAAACCATTGGGAACCATAGATTTTACAGGGGGGCTAAACTCCATAGCCCCCCTGAATATGCCTCAGAATGGGGAAAAAAGGGACGGAGAAATTTTCACTTCCTTATAAAAACATAAATACATCTTCTATACATTCCAATTTGCTATCTATCTAAAATACTTTCAATAGTCAACTTATTCACTAATGTTAGTTTGGTCTCTACAAAATTCGAACATAGGATAGTGTAAATGTAACTGACACCATGGGCGCAACTAGAGGAAGATTCATATTCACAATGCGCAAAAATGTTAAAGTTGTGGGCAACCCTTATGCGCAAACGAAAACAACCCTTGTGCACCGTTGCGCGCAATGCTATCAGGATCGGAAACCCTTCTCATTACTCAAGACTAAGCTTTAAAATTTTAAACCATATATGCAAAAATTAGGCAAAAATTTAAACGTTTTGATTGTGCATTTTTATTGGAATATAAAAATATTTAAGGGCAGTAGCGAAAATTTAATTGCTTCACTGTTGGCACTTAAAGCACAATTTTGTGCAATGCAATGGCACAAGCGGAAGGATATTCCCGCATGGAACGAAATTCCGATTGGAAACCCTAGTTATAATATATGTAAAAAGACAATTGTTCAAGTTCAGCTTTAAAAAAAAAATAGACCTCTATTTTGAATGGGAAGGGTGAAAGGCATGGAATAAAAAACTAACAATAAAGGTTGGAAAAATTAAACAAAGCACAAACTGTTTAGGACAAATAGTAAGAAGTAAACATGTTTTAACATTTTGTTTTCAAGGATCCAAAAAAAATGCAATTATTAGATGTTTAGCTTACATAACAATATATATGCTATTTTAGGTTTTTAAACACTGTGGCTGGTCTATTCACTGACCTGCAATCTACCCAATGTTTAATAAAATACAAAT
The DNA here is from genome assembly GCF_000591075.1 of Eurytemora carolleeae. Lineage (NCBI taxonomy): Eukaryota > Metazoa > Arthropoda > Copepoda > Calanoida > Temoridae > Eurytemora > Eurytemora carolleeae. The sequence goes on from NW_019396741.1 coordinate 388,382, forward strand.
ATTCCTTTAAACTACTCCTTCTTAAAACTAAACAAATGTCAAAGTGATTGTGTCAAGAATGTGCTAAGACAAAAACTAGAGGGTTGTGGGGGGGCCGGTACTCCTATTACCTTTCAAAAATTTTTAAATATTTTTTTTTTTTCTGGAGGGAAAGGGACTGTGATAGTTTAAAAAGTCAAAAAAGTTGAATAGTCTCAGACCAATATTTTTAAGTTATACCCCAAAAACATTAATTGTGAGAAGGGTTAAACTGGGAAAATTATATAAATCTTTGAATATGCTTATTCATAAAATAATATTTTTATGAAACATAATTATTTATAATGTATGTTTGACCTACACCATTCTTATCTTTTTTACTAACAGATCAAACAAATTACCTAAGTTACAAAACTTTTATAAATTACAATTGAATAAAAGATAAGACCAGATATAAAAAGTCAGATTCAAGGTAGAAAACACATTCAATTCTCCTCCTACAGAAGAAACAGAAGAGGTCTAAACATGAAGATGCTTATTGTTATTGCCCTGACCTGCCTTGCCTCTTCCGCCAGTGCTGAATTCACCTGCGATGACTGCCTGTCCTTTGCAGGCAAGCTCGGAGGCTACCTCCAGAGTGCTGGAAGCATTGAGGAGCAAATTGAGATCCTTGTTGCCTCCGTCTGCCCTCTTCTTGATGACCCTGCTGGATGTGAGACTGGAGTAAGAACTTGGTGGGAGGGAATTGCTTTGGCCATGTACCCTGTCTTCCTTGAGGCCAACAGTGTGTGTGACCTTCTTGGAGCATGTGGTAAGAAGAGTATTGTTAAAGCACCAACCTGTGATGAATGTTCTGGTAGTATCACTGCTGTTGCTGGTGTCATTGAGTCTGAAGCCAAAATTGCTGAAATCATTGATTTCTTGAAGGGAGATGGCTTCTGTGTTGGTACCGGAGCTGCTGAGGGATGTGGTGTCTACATTGATGCTTTCATGCCTGCTGCCATGCCTGTTCTTGCTGGAGTTCTCACCGAGAGAGCAGAGACTTACTGCTGTGAACTTTCTGATGAAGGAGTCTGCTGTTAATTTTTTTGTTAATGCTTATGTAAAGTAAAATATTTCTGTTAAATAAAGTGATTGTAATTCTTACACTGTTACCTAAATCTTTTGATCATGCGCAACCTATTTCCTAAAAAGACTGAAGAAAGCTTGATATATATTTAGGAAGAGGAATTGTTAAAAAAAATAGGCAAGAAAGGGCAACTTTTATGTGAAGTTGTTAAGAAAAATTTATCACATTCTTAAAAGGACTCTAAATTTGACATTTGTTGTTGCAAATAGGCTTGAAATAATGCTTTCTACACTAAATACACTGTAAAAAAAACGTCTACGCTGCATAACGCTGGCACTACCGAGGACGATCTCATGGAGACCCGCTCTATTTTGTATAGCATATGATTTATGGTAGCCGGCTCTTTTAAAAATAAAGCCATCTTTACTCTCCGTAAAGTATGTTGTGCAAGGACAGACTCTACCTAGAATAACCTAGGTTCTACTCTACATAAATATGTTTATTGTTGCATCTACTCAGCTCTAAGCTGCGTTAATTTTCTTTATGCGTGCATCTACTCTGCACTACTCTAGACTACTTATTTTCTATTCTGAATCTTCTCTGCAATACTATTCATAATTCCATCTCTACACTGCATAAAAATGTTTATGCCTAAATCTTCTCCTCTTTCCTTTGCATACATTTTCTTTTTCGTTCATATATTCTGCTCTACTCACCACTACATCTACTCTACTCAACATCCGGTTTTTCTTCTCCGTTCATATATTCTTCTCTACTCAGCACTACATCTTCTCTACTCAACATCCGGTTTTTCTTCTCCGTTCATATATTCTTCTCTACTCAGCACTACATCTTCTCTACTCAACATCGGGTTTTCTTCTCCGTTCATATATTCTGCTCTACTCAGCATTTCATCTACTCTACTCAACATCCGGTTTTTGCTACTCGGCAATTTGCTATCTCTATTCTGTATATATTTTTGTTTCCCTTGAATCTATTCCGCTCTACTCGATTCTGTATCTGCTCTATCCAACATTTAGTTTTCTATACTATGCATAATAATTTATCTTTTCCACATTTAGAAGAATATACTTAAGAAAGCTTTTCTGTTTTTAAAATCAAGTCTGCTCTTTACAAAATGTACTCTTCTTAGCTCTACATGGTATACGCTCTATACAGAGCATGTATTGAAAATGGTAAATAATGTTCACTAAGGAATTGAGTCTTTGCCACAAACTCCGATTTTTTAATGTTTGCATTCTATTTGAGTTTGTCGTAAAGTCTCAATTTCTTTATAACGATTTGTTTCTGGAAAATATTGTCTTCTAACTTTTTTGTTTTATTTTAAGGTAAAAAAATGCATTACAATGAGTTTTATGGATACATAAATAGAGTACATAAACATTAAACAAGATAAACTTGTTTTTATTTAGAGCATTGTATGGGTCTGTCCTAAAGAACGTTTTTTGGTTCTTCCCCCTACTGTCCCCCCCCCCTCCTATCAGTTTTCCAGATACTAAACTTTGGCCATATGTGTTACATATGGCGTAATTAATAGGAGGGGGGAAAGGCGGGGGGTGTAAAAATTGTTCTCTAGGAAAATAACCCTTGTTTGCTTAAAAATAAAACAGAACTAACGTTATTTTGGTTTTTCAATTTTCAATTTGGGTGCCAAATATTTAAATGAGCATTTGATTTGATAACTACTTATAATTTAAACAAAACTTTGAAAGGAACTTTTGTATAGGAAAACTCTTAGCTTCAGCTCTAGATATTCACTTTTTAATTGAAGGATTTGATGGTTAAATCATTGAGATGCCTGTTACTCTGCATGTTATTGAATTGACAGGGTCGACTTAAAGTGTCGCAACGCCTTGGGCTTAGATTTTATCGCCAGCTAACAAACAGTGATTGTTAGCTTTGGAGTAATTGGCAAAACTCTTATCGAATTGTGCTTGAGAGCGGGAGACCTTCAAATCACAGTGGACTGAGGAGTGAGGACGTTGTCTCTATTGTTCAGACCTAAATCAAAAACAAATATAAACGAAAAAACGCAAATTAGAACTTTAACTCTATTTCAGGACTAACATAAAAGCTTTGCTAAACCTTTCTTTATAAATTCTATACTGTCTTATACTTTTCAGTTTTCAGAATGAAGTTATCCTAGTTAAACCCCCCCCCCCCCATTAGAAAATAAAAAATATATAACAACTAAAACCTATTCACCTTTTTAATCTTTTAATCTTTGGAACGGTTGAGTCCATTTTCTCCAACAGTTTTTCAAATCTGGATTCTTCTTTGGTTCTAGAGCCAGCATCCATTATACAACAGACATGGTGCTGAAGAAGAAATCCTAGTTCGCCTCCTCCCTGTACAAGTATAGAAACATTATGTTTGAACTATATTTAAGGATCTTGAATTTGTATATCTACTTTGCTTGTCTGTTTGTCTGTCTGTCTGTCTGGGTGTCTGCCTGTTTGTATCCAATAAAAGTCAAAACGGCTGAACCGATCGGGCCCAAATTTTGCGTGTGACCTCACATGACCCCAGAGAAGGTTTATGAATGATCAAATTTTCAAAAATTTGCCTCTAACAAATTAGTTTTTCATTAAATTTTGAAAATCCACGAAAAATTTCTATAAAATCCCCTTAGCTTTTGTTCTACAATGTATACAAAGAGAAAATGTTCACAATTGAAATAGAAGATGGGCGCAAAGCGCCATAAAAGCCTAGTTCTATAAGATTTTCAAATAGATCCATTTACCTTAGGGTAATCCAGGTTTGTGGACACAATAAATGAGACATGGGCCGCTATAACCTAAATTATTTGTCATTTTTTTCATTTCATAGATTTAAATATCATAGATTTGACATTTCAGAAACAGGAATTGGGTTTCTAATGCTGTCATTAAAATAAAATTGCATAATATCTAGAAAAAGAAATTCGGAAAAAGGAAAAAACTTTCCAAAATCTAAGAAAAAATCTTCTTTGTCCATTAAATGTCCTAATTATAAAATATCTAGTCAATGAAATGTTTTGTCTTTGAAATGTTTTGTCTTTGAAATGTATTGTCTATGAAATGTATTGTCTATGAAATGTTATTTCTATGAAATGTCCTGCTTATAAAGTCTATTAAATGCCCCTCTATGAAATTCCCCTCTATGAAATTCATCTCTATGAAATTCCCTAATTTCATACCCCTGTTTGAAATTCCCCTCTATGAAATTCCCCTCTATACAATGTCTTTTTATGAAATGTCTGAACACTCATTTATAATATCAAACATACTGGGATAAGTCTCCAGACTCCAGGAAGGAGATGTTGTTATAAATGTTAAAACCAAAAATGTTACTTGACACACTTAGGCGTCTCTTAATGAAAATATGAAATTTACCTCAGATAGCATTAGGTTCGCATGAGAAAGGTGGTTTTGTTCATCACCAGTCCAAAGAGAAGTTGACTGAAAATAGATAGCGCATGTAAATTGTACATTATATATTTTTAATAATATTTGGATTTTATAAAATTATAAATTAATTTTTTATCTACCTGCTAGATCTTATAACTTGAATTTGAGGCTCAGTGGTCTGCTCTTCATCTTCATAGACAAAAAGAGACGATCTCCTTTTATCAGAAACTTCTCTCTCAGGTTTTCTGCCTTTAATGAACGGCTTATGATATTTCAAGAGAGAAACAATTAAAAGTTTCAGGGTGTTTTATTGTATGATTACTCAAGACTAAGCT
>NW_019396741.1:393380-417926 GCF_000591075.1 Eurytemora carolleeae
ACCCGATGGCGGTCTGGGTTCTCCAAACTGGGGGGGCCCAAAAAAAATCCACGTACTTTTTTTCTCTCAAAATCAAAAGTTCATAAAAACAACAATGTGCGAATATATTGTTTCTATTGAAATCTAAAATTTTAAAAATATTGAATCACAGAATCTCAGAATGCAAATTTTTCTGTGATTCTGTGATTCAATCTTTTTAAAATTTTAGATTTCGATAGAAATAATTTATATACACACTTTTGCTTTTCTGAACTTAGAGAGAGAAAAATAAGGTTCGCGGAGTTTCTTTTGGGCCATTGAAGTACCAAAAAAAATTACAAATTTTCAAAAAATATTGCAAAACTTCCATACAGGAGAGTTGCACATAAAATGGTACAATTTTGCACTAGGCGCCGCAAATCACACTTTTTTTGGACTCACCCTGTAGATTCTATGGAAAAAAGCATTTCTAGAACAAGCTAATTTTATTTTTGAAAAAATCGACTCACACTAAAAATATCGGGTTTAAGTCTAAAATAAGATTTTTTTCCAAAGAAAAAGATTGAGTCTTTGTGCATTTCTAATCCCTTTATGTTTGGAACCTTTAGTGTTTCAAGCCTAGATTATTTGATCTAACAGATTTCATCTTTTGAAAGTTATACAACATTGGGTTGCAAAGATATAGGAATTAAAAAATATCCACCATCCTCTTAATGAGGGGAGGAAGGCCAGCCACAACAATTTCTCGTCTGAGCCACATTCTCCTCATTTTCTTGTCCAAGCCACCTCGGAATCCTCGTCCTTCGATTATTTTGCGTTAAAAAGTTTCCAATTCTGGCCACGTTAGGGCATAAAATATGGATGGACTAAAGTATTGCAATGATTATATCATGTTGGAACCTTCAAACCCATGAGAATGATGTCAAACTTTATTTATGTAAAACTTAAATATCTTCTGCCTCCGTAATGGATAACCTTTGTGATATAAAATAAAAAAGCAAAATATTCAGCATTCATCTGCCTATAATTTTCCCCATGGAACCACCCGGAAAATTCTTTGGTTTTCATTAAAGTTAACAAAAAAGATTGAAGTTCTATAAACTTAGAATTATTTGCGGCATTCTACATCAGGAATATCTGAAAATGCTCGTAAAAAAGATGAACATTTCTAGAGACATTAAACTTGAAATATTTAATTCAATTGAAACTTTTTTTTCAATTTACAAAAATTTGATATTTCATTTATGCCCTAACGTGACTTGATTCTAAAAAACAGTTTTATCTAGAAGGATTGGACACCAAAAAAAATAATATTGAAAGGACGAGGATTTCGAGGTGGCTCAGACGAGAAAATTAGGAGAATGTGGCTCGGACGAGAAATTGTTGTGGTTGGCCTTCCCCCCTCTCTTAACCCTGTATTGCAATGTATCTATTCCTTGAGATCTATAATCTCACCCACCCAAAATTACCTGAAAATCTAATAAACTTAAAAGTCAATCCGATGTTAAAAGTTAGTGTGTAGTGAACACCTTTGATACTTTAAAGTTTGATAAAATTGATTTATCCGATTTTCATATCTTTAAACGAAAAACTACATACTCTCATACATTACTGACACAATAAAAATGTCCTGTCTATGCAATGTCCTTTTTATGAAATATATTTTTTGATGAAATTGGCTTTAATGAAATATCCTTTATATGAAATTTCCTTCCATTTAATTTCTTGTCTATAAAAATTTTCTGTCTATGAAATATCATTTTGAGGAAATATATTGTTTGATGAAATGGCTTTAATATATCCTTTCTATGAAATGTTCTGTTTATGAAATATCCTTTCTATCAAATTTATTAAATATATTGTCTGATGAAATGGCTTTAATGAGATATCCTTTCTATGAGATGTCCTTCCTATGAAATTTACTTTTTGATGAAATAGCTTCTATGAAATGTCCTGTTTATGAAATATCCTTTCTATGAAATTTCCTCTCCATGAAATGCATTGTCTATGAAATTTTCTGTCTATGAAATATCCATTCTATGAAATTTCCTTTCTATGAAATTTTTTATCTATGAAATATCCTTTCCATGCAATGTCTTTTCTATAATGAAATTTATTTTTTGATGAATTGGCTTCTATGAAATGTCCTGTCTACAAAATGTTCTGTCTATGAAATATCCTTTCTTTGAAATTTCCTTTCTATTAAATGTCCTGTTTATAAAATGTTCTGTCTATGAAATATCCTTTCTATGAAATTTACTTTCAATGCAATGTCTTGTCTTTGAAATTTTCTGTATATGAAATGTCCTGTCTGTGAAATATCCTGTCTATGTAATATTCTGTCTGTCTATAAAATTTCCTGTTTCTGAAATTTCTTGTATATGAAATGTACTATCTATTAAATTTCCCGTCTATTAAATGTCTTTTATAAAGTCTGTTATGCAATGTCCTGGCATGCAATGTCCCATAGAGGAAATGTACTGTTTGTGAAATGTCCTGTGTATGAAATGTTGTGTCTATGAAATGTCCTTTCTATGAGATGTCCTTCCTATGAAATTTACTTTTTGATGAAATAGCTTCTATGAAATGTCCTGTTTATGAAATATCCTTTCTATGAAATTTTCTTTCAATGCAATGTCTTGTCTATGAAATTTTTTGTGTATGAAATATCCTGTTCATGCAATGTCCTGTCTATGAAATAAACTGTCTTCGAAATGTCCTGCTTATGAAGTAATCTGTCTATAAAATATCTTGTCTCTGAGATATTCTTTTTTTCTATGAAATGTCCTGTCTATGAAATAAACTGTCTTCGAAATGTCCTGCTTATGAAGTAATCTGTCTTTAAAATATCTTGTCTCTGAAATATTCTTTTTTTATGAAATGTCCTGTCTGTGAAATATCCTGTCTATGTAATATTCTGCCTGTCTATAAATTATCCTGTCTCTGAAATGTCTTATATGAATTGTACTATCTATTAAATTTCCCATCTATTAAATGTCTTTTATAAAGTCTGTTATGCAATGTCCTGGCATGCAATGTCCCATAGAGGAAATGTACTGTTTGTGAAATGTCCGGTGTATGAAATGTTGTGTCTATGAAATGTCCTTCCTATGAAATATCCAGTCTATGAAATACTTCTTATGAATGGTTTCTATGAAATATCCTGTCAAAAATTTCCCGTCTATTAAATGTCTTTTATAAAGTCTGTTATGCAATGTCCTGGCATGCAATGTCCCATAGAGGAAATGTACTGTTTGTGAAATGTATTGTCTCTGAAATATCCTTTCTATTAAATTTCTTTTCTTTTCTATGAAATGTCCTGTCTGTGAAGTATTCTGTCTATGAAATATCCCGTCTTTTATGAATGTCCTGTCTATAAAATAAACTGTCTTCGAAATGTCCTGCTTATGAAGTAATCTGTCTTTAAAATATCTTGTCTCTGAAATATCCTTTTTTTTATGAAATGTCCTGTCTGTGAAATATCCTGTCTATGTAATATTCTGCCTGTCTATAAATTATCCTGTCTATGTAATGTCTTATATGAATTGTACTATCTATTAAATTTCCCGTCTATGAAATGTCTTTTATAAAGTCTGTTATGCAATGTCCTGGCATGCAATGTCCCATAGAGGAAATGTACTGTTTGTGAAATGTCCTGTGTATGAAATGTTGTGTCTATGAAATGTCCTTCCTATGAAATATCCAGTCTATGAAATACTTCTTATGAATGGTTTCTATGAAATATCCTGTCAATGAAATGTCCTGTCTATGAAATATCCTTTCCATGAAATGCCTTGTTTATCAAATGTTTTGTTTAAAAATATCCTTTCTATGAATATTCGTCATATTAAACAGACCATATTGGTTGCGTATTTGGTGAATATGGTCTGTTTAATACGACGAATATTTTACAAATATAAACGTTTTGGTATAATTTTGACACAGTTTTATATCAATTTCTAGAAACAGGAACATCAGGAAGATGTATTACATGTATCGTTCAACGCCTGAGATTCTTAGGTTTTTTCCTTTACATTCCCTTTATTCCTTTTGTTTTAAGGAGCACTGTATGTTTAAGATGACTTTTCAGAAATATTCAGTGTTCCACAAAATGAAGTGGAAAATGAAGACGACTTATATTAAATATTTAGTGCATCCCAAAACTAAATACTGAACATTGGCAACTTTTTTATAAAGATGAAGTGCTCCCCATAACAAAATGGGAAGACAACTTTTCCATAGCGTACCAGCTTTTCTGAGAAGCACCGTAAATGTATAATGAAAAGTCGTCATCATTTAACATTTAATTTTGGGAAACATTGCATATTTTTGAGAAGTTGTCTTTGTTAATTATTTTATTTTGTGGAGCGCTGTAAATTTATAAAAGTTGTTTTCATTTTTATTTTATTTAGGGAATCATTGTATATGGTTTGGAAACTCATCAATATTTACCGTTTTATTTTGGGGAGCACTGTATCTTTATTAGAAGTTGTCTTCACTTATTATTATTATTATGGGAATCACTGAATATTAAAAAAAAAGTGTTAATGTTTTGCATTTTGGGAAACACTGTGTATTTTGAAAAGTCGTCAATGTTTACCATCAAATTTTAGGAAGCCCTGTATATTTGTGTGAATTTGTCTTCATTAAACTGCAGGAAACCCCCTCCCTCTTTCCCGCTCATAAAAGAAAAATGACACCTCCCTCCCCACTCCTCCTCTCTCCCCATGGGGGAGCAAAATGTTGAAACTGAAGACAGGGGCGTTTCAAAATTTAAATTACGAAGGGAGGAGTAACTGGTACTTGGTAAATGGTATATACAGCCCCACTATTTGTTTCTGAATTTTGTCCAAACTTGTATCTTTTTACCCTCTCTCAGCTATATTTTCATCCAACCCCCTCCTAGTACAAAACTCTTTAGCCCCTAATTTGAAAAAAACACATTTTGCGTTACTCAAAACAATTTTCTAAATACTGTAAGATAGATAAGAACAAATATTTAGGGGCAAATATATCACTAAATGAGAATATATGTAAAACGTTTTAAAGGTTTACTATTTTAAGCATCAAAACCTGCTCTCAAACTTTTGGCCTGTATGTAAAAACATTAAAAATATAAGCTTATATTATACAAACAATATATTAACTATAACTATATAGCAATTTGTTAGAGCAGTCTATGTTTTTCATAAATTTTATAAACATAAATAATTAGAAAAACTGGACAATGAAACAAAAACATTCAGTCAAATCACAATATAAAACACCTAAAATAAAAAATGTTAATGTTTCATGTACGCATATGTTATTGTTTTCAAGTAGTAAATAACAAAGTTTCCAAAGTAATGTTTCCAAAATTTCCAAAAGTGTCTTCAATATGCTACAGTGATAACTAGAACACACTGAAATAGGAAGTATACTTTATAGCAATTCTTAAGTGAATTTGATGTTCTTACAGAGCAAATAGTTTTACTGACACTAATTAAATCAATAATTAGTAATTCATTTTAACTTTATCTATAAATTGTCTTCCTTTTTTGGAGTTTTTAGTTATCACTGTATGTGAAATTATTAAAAATATCACATTTTAGTCACATTTAAAAGTTTGCCGGAATTACTCATAAAAATCTATAAAGAAGCGTCTACAATATACTTAATAAATTTATTCACGATAGAAAGGGCCGTCATGGGTTGAGTTTATTTGAAAATATGCTTAATATTTGAATTTCTTAAAAGTAACCAATTAGATTCGCTTTTCTCGTACCTGTGTGTAAAATCAAAACTACAGAGGAGAGTACTTTACTTCCCCTTCCCCCTGAATATGTTACTGGTTTGATTTTGCATTAAGTCCGTGAGATATTAATTTGATGCTTTCGCTATGATATGTTTTTGATTAAATTTGTATACTTACATAAAATAAATAAACATTAAGTAAAATCTGCACATACAACACCTGAAATACATAAAATATTTATTAAAAGAAGTGTCAGCATCATTTTAAATAAAGTAAATAAAGAAGTGTTTATTCAAAGAAGTGTCTGCAATATTCTAAATAAAGTTAATAAAGAAATATTTATTCAAAGAAGTGTTCGCAATATTCTAAATAAAATTATTTACGAAAGAAAGAGCCACATGTTTTGAGGAAAATTGGATTTTACGAACAGTCAAATAATTTGCCGGAACTACTCAGCATAAAAATATTTACGCGGGAATAGCGCCAAATTTATCTGAAGGAAAAAATTGAACGAGGAAAAGAGATGGTGTTATTAAAAATAAAAATATCTACTTCTAAGTAAAACATGTTAGATTAAAAAATTTGCATCTAATATATGCTATGCTCAATAAGGTCCTCTTTGCTCAGCATAAATTAGCAAAATTTTCACGTTTACAGTGTAGAACTATTTGATCATAAAAACATATACCCTATTTTACAATAATCCTTTGAAACTGGAGAGGGGGGGCAACTATTTCCTTATTGTGATTCTAATCTATTTCATTGCATACATTTTTGGAAAGCTATCTTCAATAATCTGAAAATTGGAATTGAGTCCTTGCCACATACTCTGATTTTTTAATTCCTTAATCTTTGCAAAACAATGGTTTAGACCTTAGATATTTCAAACTATAAATAAAATGCTGTTAGATAAATTATCTAAGTTTGAAATAACAAAGGTTTATACCATCAGGTTACAAATATTTAGATGGATGATAGATTGGATGACGCCTTTAAAAATATAAATTAATATTGCATTTGTCTATAAGTAGAATAGGTGCAGACTCTTTGATGGAAGGGAATACAGGTGTGGGACATAGTCTACTGGGGTAAGCACATGCCAGAATTACCATTTTGTGATGGCATTTATGGGTTAGAGGTAAAACCGGTGTGGGTTGCAATCCCCCATCAGCAGAGACACCTTATGGCCAATCAGATAATAGTCTTTAAATACTCAACATATAATTTTTCAGATAACCTTAACTTGACAAAATGTAACATTTAGTGGTACAAATCTCTATTTGATGCCTTAATTTTTGTAAAGTTATGACAGTTTAAATATTGCCATAATTTGACTTGATTGAATTTGCAAATTTGGTATATTTGTTTTTGGAATACATTATGTTATTTCAGAAGGGTCTCAATAGAAAAAAATTCTATTTAGATTATGAAATCCTTACTGGTTAAACAGCAAACACTAGGGGATTAAATAAGGGCAAAGTTGCACAAAGAGGAAAAGTTGATGTGAACAATGGCAATACTGGATATAACATTAAGAGCTGATAGCTGCAAGATGTATGAAGGGCTGGGCATGTTTCAACTTTTTCTAGTTGTTTGGTTAAAAGTTAGTTCAAACCGTTCAAAAAGAAAAAATTCAGGTAGCTGTTAATTTAAAGGTAAGAACGGAACATTTGTTTTTTTAACAACATTTAATGTTTTCTTTTAAATTACTTTTTGTTAACCATCTCAATGTTATTAACCATGTTATTGCAAAATTTTCAACAATTTGACAGCTCCAGTCGTTAATGGTCTGTTGTGTTATTACAGGTGGTGACATGCCTAAAATAATTTGTAAGGCATCTTCCCCTGCACCAGTAAAATTCAATTATACAGTTTTTATCCTTTTAAATTGTTGTATATTATCTATCTATATATATATACATACATATATATATATATATATGAATAAAATGTTATAAGAAGATTGTTGCGTTTCAACTGATATATATCTATATATATATATATACATATATATATATATATATATATATATATATATATATATATATATATATATATATCTATATATATATATATACATATATATATATATATATATGAATAAAATGTTATAAGAAGATTGTTGCGTTTCAACTGATATATATATATATATATAATTTGCTTGTCTGTTTTTATCCAATAAACGTCAAGATGCCTGAACCGATCAGGCCCAAATTTGTGTGGGACTTCATGTGATTCCAGGGTAGGTTTATGAATGATCAAAATTTTAAAAATTTGCCTCCATCAAATGAGTTTCATAAAATTTTTGAAAATCCACGAAAGTTTTTGATGAAATCCACAAATGTTTTTGTTTTGTTTTACAATGTACACACAAAGAGCATGTTCACCATTAAAATAGAAGATGGGCTTGAAGCCCTCTAAAAGCCAAGTTCTAATATAATATTATATATGAAAGAAAAATGAATCAATACAACTACTCATTTGATCTAATATTCGACGAGTCGGTTTTTCTTACAATTTATTATTATTTACAAAGATACAAATACTATAAGAAAATACTATACAAATCAAATTGCATGAATTGAGAATAGTTCAGAGTGATGGGAAATCTCCAGGGGAACCTATTAACTAGGGAGCTGGTCTTCAACTGCCATTTTTCCCCAAATTTTCTTCCACCCTAGCCTAGAGCTTAACCCTAGTTCCCCGGGAGCTGGCCGGCCATCCCACCAGCGCCCGGGCCTCTGGAATAACGGAACAGTTGGCGTGGCTTGGGTTATCTATAGAATTCACATGCAAACTCAAATAAATCCGTTAGGATTCAAAAGTCTATCCAAAGGGTAAAAGGGGGGGGGGCATGATACCCCTAGGTAGCTATGATCTCAGCGATCTATAAAGATCCTTGAATTGCTGATCGTAAAAGATCAACAAAATCACACATTGTTACAATAATACAACATAGCTGTGAATACAAAAATACGTTTGTTGAAATAAAACGTACAGCACAGGACTTTATTCAGTAAATTTTAACATTGATGTAGAAAAGTTAAAACCTTCAAAAAATAAAATAAATTTCATAGAAAGGATAAAAGAAAAATAATTGAATATGAAGAAGTTTGTTTAAACTGCATTGATACAAGAAATGACAATGAAGGAATTTTCTTATTATTTCATTCCGATTAAGTGGCATTTTCTTTAAAGCAATTTAAAAAAGGAAAGAATTTTAAATCAAAAATAATTAACTTGTTTACGTACATAAGCCGAAAAAAAAGTCATAAAAGTAGAGGTTTCTGGACATGTAGTCCAGTGTGAATGATGGTTTACATAATTCTGAAATATTGTAGGTTATAATCAAAATCAAATAATTTTAAAACATATTTAACTAACTATGCAGTTTACTGCTCTGTTTGATAATGAGTGAATGAATTTTAACATGTGGATAATTCCCTCATGTTGAAAATACCCATACAGTGGATGTTGGGTATACATCGGAAGACCCAGGTAGTTAAGATTGAAGTAGGACGACCTTTGTTTTAATATTTTAACAATGTTTTCCTTTTACAATTACTATCACTAATATCAATTTTTAACCAAGCTAGAATGCCAAACTTCAAACTGTTATAAAAAAATCTTTTAATTAGTGTCAACAAAACAAAAATAATCAAACAGAAAATTCTTTTTTTCTGAGACACCTTGAACTTAAAATATGCAAATTTGCAAGAAAACATTTTTGTGTAAAGCAAATATGGGTGTTTAACCAACATTATTCTTATCTTTTTGCTACAAGTCAAGCCGATACAGCAAAAATCCCTTCATAATTTACTTGCATGTTACATTTAATGAAATATTGAAATCTAGCAAATTATGGGGCAGAATTAATCTTAATACAGAACAAGGATAGGGATATTTTTCTGCTAGATAGTCAAACAGGATGCCTGTTTGACCTAAGAGATTCTTATCTTTTCACTTGTAGAACAAACATATTATAAAAGATACAGAACTTATATAAGTTATTGTTTTTGGATAATAATAGATAACACCAGGTATAAAAGTCAAATGTGAGAAAAAAAATGTATTCTACTCTCCTCCTACAGAAGAAACAGAAGAGGTCTGAACATGAAGATGCTTATTGTTATTGCCCTGACCTGCCTTGCCTCTTCCGCCAGTGCTGAATTCACTTGCGATGACTGCCTGTCTTTTGCAGGCAAGCTCGGAGGCTACCTCCAGAGTGCTGGAAGCATAGAGGAGCAAATTGAGATCCTTGTTGCCTCCGTCTGTCCTCTTCTTGATGACCCTGCTGGATGTGAGACTGGAGTAAGAACTTGGTGGGAGGGAATTGCTTTGGCCATGTACCCTGTATTCCTTGAGGCCAACAGTGTGTGTGACCTTCTTGGAGCATGTGGTAAGAAGAGTATTGTTAAAGCACCAACCTGTGATGAATGTACCGGTAGTATCACTGCTGTTGCTGGTGTCATTGAGTCTGAAGCCAAAATTGCTGAAATCATTGATTTCTTGAAGGGAGATGGTTTCTGTGTTGGTACTGGAGCTGCTGAGGGATGTGGTGTCTACATTGATGCTTTCATGCCTGCTGCCATGCCTGTTCTTGCTGGAGTTCTCACCGAGAGAGCAGAGACTTACTGCTGTGAACTTTCTGATGAAGGAGTCTGCTGTTAATGATAAAGTATTATTTCTGTAAAATAAAAGTTATGCAATTCTTACACTGTTAGCTAAATCTTACCATTCTGAGCAATCCACTTAGAAGATGGAAGAAAGTTGTACAAACATATTTCTTTGTGTTGAAACTGTAAAGATTTTTCAAGAAGACTTTACATAAAATATCTTAATTATGGTAGATAGAAAAAGGATTCTTAGACTTGGATCAAACTTGTGGGGACTTAATTTCGGGGTCAATTCTGTGAATTTTAATTACTTACAAAGATTATTCAACTTAGTGACTATTAGTTTGCAGTGTTTTTCTAAAATTATAGACGTTGTTTTCCTCTAAGACTTATGATTAAGCATTTAGTTCTATTTCTCTATATCTATCCTAACTTAATATCATAATTATTAAATATAATATTTTTTTTTAGAAATTTCAGATACTTTACTTTTAATTTTTATTGATTTCTAGAATATTTTAAGGTTTCATTAATAAATTGATTCTTGAGAGAAGTCTTCATATCTCTAATTTACAAGGATTTTTTTTCTCGGATTTCTAGTGAATAAATTTAAAATTGTACCAGATTTACAGGGTGAAATCTTGGAATTGTACAAAATTTACAGTGCATAATCTTGGAATTGCACCAGATTTACAGGGCATAACCTTGAAATTGTACCAAATTTATAGTGCATAATCTTGGAATTGACCCAGACTAAGAAACTGAGAATTTTGGATGAAAGTGCATAAATAAGGAATTGTTTCCTATTTACAGTGCGTAAACTGAAAACTTCAATGATTTACAGTGAATATTTTGGAGTGGTCCAGGATATACAGTGCATAAACTGTGAATTGTCTAGAATTTACAATGCATAGATTTGGAGATGTCCTATTTTTAAAGTACATAAACTGGGAAGGATTAAGAATTTACCGTGCATTTACTGGGAATTATCTGGAATTTACAATGCATAAACTGGGAATTATCTAGATTTTATGCTACGTATACTTCGAATTATCTAGAATTTATGGTGCATAAGCTAGAAATTATCTAGAATTTATCGTGCATAAGCTAGGAATTATCTAGAATTTACAATGCATAAAATGGGAAATATCTATGAATTTACAGTGCATAAACTGGGAAATTTCTATGAATTTACAGTTCATAAACTGGGAAATATCTAGAATTTACACTGCATAAACTAGGAAATATCTAGAATTTACACTGCATAAACTGGGAAATATCTATGAATTTACAGTGCATAAACTGGGAAATTTCTATGAATTTACAGTTCATAAACTGGGAAATATCTATAAATTTACAGTGTATAAAGTCTGAAAAGCTGAATTACTGAATCTGTTACAGAGGCAAAGCTTCTAAACTTTCTGAAACTCAATTTTCTAACTTACCTTGGTCAACAACTAATAATGAAAAACAGAAAAATAACATTTTCTTTAAGAAAAAACAATACTTTTTTACTTGGATGATTATATTATAAAAAGTAAAATGTAGCAGAGACATTTATGTATTGAAGGAAAACCCATTTCAACAAAATTTAACTTAATGATATTATATAATATATATATAATATATTATATAATCATATTCCAAATTTTAGAGGTTTTTAAACAAACATTAGGACTGTAGATTAGAGATGTCAACGATAATGTAACGTAACATAAAATATGCGTTTTTATATGTTACGTCACAGTAATAGGAAGCGTTTGAATATATTCTATATAACGTAAACGTTCAGCGTTAACGTTATTGGTACTTATACCTAACGTTAACGTGAGAGGAACATATACATCTATTGTTAAGAAAGTATTTATTTGTGAAATATAACAAAAACATACAAAATTAAGTGTTTCAGGAGAAAATATTTTAAAACCTCCAAAAATAGAAAAATTAGAAATCATTTTAAAAATGTAATTCTGTAAATCAAAAGTATCATATTTTTTTCTCCAAATACTAAATTGATTAGTCGATATAACGTTTGCTATATGTCAGATTAAAATGTTGCTTATAAAACCTAGGGTGATGTGGGCTGCATTTTAATTTCAAAAGTGTAGCTATAATTCTGTCAATCAAAACGTTTCAAAACGTTTCATTGTGCAAAAGAACTCCCTAAAACTTTGGAGAAGGAAGACGACATTTAAGGAATTTTACATGTGCATTTGATGTTATAAAGCAAATGATTTCCCACGGTCAGCCATAGTACATTTGATTTTCCATCCAGGTCAACCTTTCTGGTCCCATTTTGCACTGTACCGACCTCTATGGACAGGACTAGCTGGTGCAGCAAGGTTGACGCGGTCAGACTTTATGCTTTAAGCATTAATTAAATTATAAAAATTAATAAAATAATAGTGTTTATGAACATCTTCCTTCAATAATAGTGTTTATGAACATCTTAAAATTGAAAAAGGTTAACAAATACAACAGCAACATACAGGATGAAAAAAACGACAAAATTTTTTTCGCATGGTTCATGTTTAGAGATAAAAATATGGAAATAGAAATTCAAATATCGTGAACTGAGGACGCAGTGTTGTGGAAAACTTCTTTAGGATTCATTTGAGACATATTTCACTTTTTAAAGATTTGTAAATCCTGTGTTTGAGCGCAAATTCGACGTTCAAAACTCCTGATTTGGGGGTGGATACGCTTTCAGAATTAGTTTTTTTTTAATTATTAAATAACGACAACGAAAAATAAAGTAAAAATTATACAGTAATCTAATTAGATGGCTAGGAACATATTTCACAAAAGAAATTTGTCAATAAATCAATACTAAAATCGATTATTTCGTTTTCATTATTATATTGAATTTCTAATTTTCTTTGAATTTATTCGCAGATTTCTTCAAATTCTTTAAATGTCGTCTTTTCAATAATAACTATAGAAAATCTGCGAACATCTTTGTGAATAACGAGAAACTAGAATAATGAGATAATAGAAACTAATAATTGAACAAGATTACTTATTTTCGATGATAAGATTAATTTTTATTTTCTCAAAATGTTCCTAAACATGACGTCTGTAGTTTATTGTAAAATATTTTTACATTTTATGTCGTCGTTAATTAATAATTTAAAAAAAATAAATCTGAAAAAACGTAACCACCCCCAACTTAGGATTTACAGACTTTTAAAAAGTTTAATATGTCTCAAATGAATCCTAAAGAAGTTTTCCCCAACACTGCATACTCAGTTCAACTACCTTACATAGCCGGTCACTCCCTTTAAGCTAGAAAAACGGCGATATCTTCCACATCAAGTTTAAAGATCGATTTGCTTCGTGAATCGGGTGTGCCCCTCTTTTTAATAGTAAGGTCACTTAAAATACATTAATAGTCCATTTAAAAAACTATAAGAATAATTTTCTAAAATTTGCCTTTTCATTTTGCAAAACTTGCAAGGAAATTAAAATCAAATTGTATCAAAAACTAGTTTTAGCTCAGAACTATATAATTTATTATAATTAAAAATTTAAGTTTTCTATATTTCTCTAAAAACAACTCACAATTATGGTTTGATCTTATTTTATAAGTTTCGGTATAATTTCTTAAGAATATTTATATTAGATTTTATTTAGTTGTAAGTCTTCCCGGAGCAAGTCTTAGTTGGTGGCACAGGGGTCAACAGATAGGTACAAATTATATAAATATAATACAAAAATACTTTTAAATTCAAAATGGTAAAAACTTTTAGATTTTCTATTTTGATTTCTTATATCTTTGCAACCTGACATTAAGCAAAGTTTTCAAAAGTTTACAAAAAAAAGTTATTAGGAAATATTGTGTGGGCGAGTTTTCTTTTCCACTCAGCAGCTAAACCATTTATTTTGAGGAAACAAACATATTAACATTTCTCAATTATATTGAAGGTCGAGATAATCTGGACAGAAACTTTAAATATATTGAAGGTCTAGATAATCTGGACAGAAACTTTAAATATATTGAAGGTCGAGATAATCTGGACAGAAACTTTAAATATATTGAAGGTCGAGATAATCTGGAGATAATCTGGACAGAAACTTTAAATATATTGAAGGTCGAGATAATCTGGACAGAAACTTTAAAATCTACTCGATACAGTCATTCAGTCAACTGCATATAGGTAAGCAAACTTTTAATTAGTTTATTTTAAATCCAATTAAAATGGAATCCAATTAATAAGACCCCCCCCCTCCCACAATTAATCTAAGTGACATCCACACTCTTCACTAGACCCCACTATTTCTTCGGCCACTGTCCTACAGATTGTTGCAGTACACACCAAAAGCTAGCTGAGGGTGTACATGCAAAAGGGGAATGCCCAAATTGCAATGGACAGAAAACTTTTTGCATTTATCTCAAAAATTGTGTTTAAATTTCTGTAAACTTGGAGTGTACGCTAGCGTACAGTGGGAATTCAACGTAGCCGGCGTTACAGATATTCCTCAAAAATCTAAAATATTCTGTGTTCAGCGAGGTTTTTAGTTTTTACTGCTTCGTTGAAAAGAAAGTATTAATATATTAATATTTCTTATATAAAAACATAGTGTTCAACAATTACAATTATTTATGTAGAATAATCAAGTTCGCCATTCTTAAACAGTTTAAGGTTTAAAGTTTACTGTTGTGAATCAAACATTCCACTCTAAAAATGGAAGGTCACTTTAAATTAAGCCCCAGTATTTTTTTAATCTTCTTTTTCGGTAGCACCCCTTTCAAAATATGCGATTGGTTGAACTTAAACTCACTGGTAGAAAGAATCCTAGCTTAACGATTCCGAAACAGTTTTTTGTTTACTTAAACTCTTTGTTTAAAGTTACAAATAGTATATTAGGGATGTTAACATTCTGTTCTGGATTTAGAACAAAATGTTCATAACTTCGAATTGCTTAATATTTTACGAACACAATGTTAGTAGCTTTAGGATTTATCAAAAAATAAATATTTTCTCAGATGGCAACTATATATTTATAAATAACTATGCATAACTTGAATTATGATTAATCTAACCTAGCTTTGTCTGTAACTATGCAAAACCTGTATTGGGATTAGCTTAACTACACAGGTATATAACGACGCAAAACTTGTAATTACGTTTATTAACTTAATCTGTAGCGTAGAAATATAAATAAACGTCAGAATTGTAATAATACATGTGGTATTTGTGTGAACCTTAAGTTCCTGATTGAGACAGATACCTGAGCTGAAAACTTTAGAATGGTGGATATCAGGATTAAGGCTTAATCCACTCTTTTTCTTAATCTGCAGATTAAATATTGCTTGTTCTCCACTCATTTTTAATCTCCAGATTAATTATCCGATCAGGATTAAGGATATCCCATTCAAAAGTTCCCATCTCTGAGAATACAGACTGAGCCATATATGGATTGATATTGGCTATGGTATTTGTGTGAACCTTGAGTTCTGGGTTGAATTGTATCTTGTAAGACAGATACCTGAGAATACAGACTGAGTCCTATCCGGATTGATATTGACTATGGTATTTGTGATGAACTTGGATTGACACATGTCTAAAAGCGTTTATAGTAGTAGTGCATTTACTACATTTATTTATATCCCAACGTTTATTTCCAGTTCTTTTTTATGGCTCACATTATCTTTTTCTATATTATTGCTACTTATTCTTTTTTACTTTTTCATTATCTTTTAACACTGTACTTTTTATTAAAATTACACATTTCGTATAAATATTTAATGGGCTAAATGAGATCTTTTGAAAAATATTGTTCGTAGGATAAAGTGTAGAGTAGGGGAAAGTGCAACCAATTAAAAATTAAATTAGAATTAAAAATTAAAGAAAAACGATATCACTTATTTCGAAAAAAAGGAATTACTTTCACTTATTCTACAAGATAACTTCATTATCGTTATTTTTATATATATCATAAAAATTGTTATTTTTGTTATTATAATTTTATTATTATTATTGTTTTTATTTGGCTAAAAATTCGAAAAAAAATTTTCTTCAAATTTTTCACATTTTTTCATATTTTTAAAAAAAAATTTAAAAAACTATTTTTTTCCACGGGCAACGCCGGGCCCTTTAGCTAGTTCTGTTATCTATATAATGAAACAAGACATTCATATATATATATTTGTTGCCTATAGCCGGCCAAACGGCTGGACCAATTAGGCTGACATTTTTTGTGGACACTTATGGGTGGCCGCCGCATCTTAGGCTAAAAAATTCGAAATTTTTTTTCATCAGATTTTTTAAAAATCATTTCTTTTCAAAATTGTTGTTCTACGGTCAACGCTGTGCCCTTCAGATATTTATACCCCCCCCACCAAACCTTTGATATTTGATTTTGTTTAACAGAATCTAAAGTTTGAAATATCTTGGACTTACGACATTTGGTTGCAAAGACTCAATTCCATTGTTGATTATTTTAAAGATTTCAGTGCAATCCCGCTTCTAAAAAACACAATCTGTGCGTTAATATCGAACGAAGCTTAATTTGCTTGCAGTGTCTTTGAATTCCGTTGAAAACAAAAGGTCTCCCATATGTTCATCCCTTGAGAATGAAATTTTAAATTTTCAAAATACAAAGAAACAGAAAACTGAAACATGCTTATTATCATATATATCTTGGCAACATGATTGTGTAAATTTCAATCTTATTGTTCTACTAGTATAAAAAGTAATTGAGTCTTGAGATATGAAGTATAAAATCAGAGTTTGTGGCAAATGTTCAATTTCTTTGTTGTTAAAACAATCAAATGTGAAAAAGATAGATATCAGGAAAGTGTAAGTGTTCAGAGCTGAAAACTTTAGCTGAAAACAGCGTGTCAAGTTTAGATGCGCTCTTTAACTTTTGAAAAACCGGTTTTTAGTTTCAAAACATTTCTAGTGTTAATGGTGTCATATCAATTGAACTAATGATTGATTAAAGGAACTGAATTTTTGGATTAATGTTTATTAGAACTAACGTTCAAAATGACTATAGTCCTCAAATGAGAAAAAATTTGTTTTTAATAAATTCATATCAACATGATTAAATTTATTTTTGTTAAATGCTCTAAAAGCTCGCTTGTGAACAGCTGACTTCAGATGAATCGGATATTATTAGTCCAATCTATATAGCATCATTTCTGTAATTGTTTTCAATAGTATACTTTTATACAAAAGAGAGGATTAAGAAGAAAATCAAAAGTGTGTCCATTGGACAGTTAGATTAAGTAATCGGGATTAAGGATATCTCATTCTAAAGTTTTCAGCTCAGTTTATTTATTAATAAATACTTTTTAGAATTCTAACCGACATTAAACCTTCCAAGGGGTTGGAAAATTAAGCCACATCGTCACAGCCGTTTTGACATTTGATGTTAAAAAAACAGTCAAACCAAAAATATATGCAATATGCATAGATATCCCATGCTCTGATTCTGTATATATTTATAAATATAAACATATATCAATGTATATATGCATATAATAGGTGATTGAAGCAAGTGCTCCTGGTTCAATACAGCAGCTGATTGTAGATAAAATATCTAGCACAAGGTAAGATTATCTATAATATTTTACAACCCAAGTAAGTCTTGGTCTAAAAATATGCCCCCCGCACCTCCATTTCCCTCCATCTAGATCATTTACTATGGTTGTATAGATTTATTATGAATTTTCTCTTGTCTTAAAATGTATTAAGTAACAATATGAGATAACTAAAAAACGCATTTTTAGGACTTAATTAAACACTGTAAGGAGTGGAACGTTTAAAGCGTTTTTTATCCTCATTCCCAGTTTGAGTTCAATAAGTTTCATAAAAGAAAATCAATAATGGAAGTTTTGCATTTCGAAATTAAACTTTATTCTTTTTTTCAGAATTCAATTCCGGATAGTTTCTCCTCGATACACAGGTGCTAAATCTTTGCAGAAGACCTTTGATATACTGTTAGTTCATATCAGTTTGAAATATCAAAGGTTTACACCATTAGGTCGCGACGCAAAGATATAGGGATTAGAAAGGTTGAGTTTGTGGTAAAAACTCTAACTTTGAATCTTGAATCGTTGATTTTAATTTGAAATAGGTTTCCTCTCTCTTAATACTTTATTCTTTTTTATTAAATTAATTTTTCTAATTACTTGTATTTTCCTGAAAATCAGTTAAATAAATAAAACGTTTTTTTTTTACTTTTTGCATATATCTCAAATACAAATATCCGTTATCCGAAAAAGTAGATTAACCTGAAGAAAAAAAGCTTGATTGCTATTTTTTCTTTTAAAAAAATAGGCATTTCTCTTTACTAAATCGTACCTCAAAAAAACAGTAGTTGATTCCAGAGCCTCAATTTTGAACGGATTTTTTGTTTTTTGGACATTAAAATTTCCAAGAAAAATTTCCAATTTCAGTAAGACAAACACTAACCTTGTAGGAAGTCGATGGAAAATTGTATTTTATCAGAGTTATTGATGCCAGAGCGTCGGTTTTCATTCGAATTTTATATTTTTATTTGGAAATGTCATCAGTCTAAAATTTTCAATTTAATGTTTTTCAGAATTATTTGTTTAGTAATAGAAACATAGGAAAATTAAATTTGCTACAAACATGATAAAAGGTTCTATACATTAAATTTTTAATTACCTGTCACAAAAACTAAAAATTGTTTAATAATTAAGGCGTGGCATTAATCTGAAAAAAGCTCTAAAAATGCTTCAAAGTATTTTCAAATTTTCAAGCGTCAATTAAAGTAATTAAGTCTTTGCCACAAACTCTGATTTTCTAGTCCCTATTTCAAAGGTTTACATCATTAGGTTGGAAAGATATAGGGTTTACATCATTAGGTTGAAAAGATATAGGGTTTACGTCACTAGGTTGAAAAGATAGGGTTTAGAAAATTTAAGTTTGTGGCAAACACTTATTTTCTTTGTTGCAAAATTATACAAGGCCGGACAATGTCTTGTCGATTATTTCATCGTCTAAAGAACGAAATTCGGTTGAGAATTGATGCCCTAGTTTTCACTAATGTTTTTAAAGACACTCAGTGCGTACTGCGTAGTATACTTGATAATATTTTTATATGATGATAGGAGGAGTCCCGATTGATTACTATGTAGCTGAATATAAGGAGTACAGGTAAAAAAATACTTTACAAATTATATTTTCTTTAATTTCTTGAAAAATTCAGATTTGTTCAACTGATATGAAAAAAAAGAAATACACAGAAGAAAAAATAGTTAACTAACTTAAACAAACCAGAATCGAACAGTTAAACCAATATTACATATATATTTTTTCTTTCAAAATCCATACATCACTCCATTCTATTCTAATCCATCCTATCTGAATCTATTATTTTATTTTCTCCTATTATGGTACTCCATTCTATTCTAATCTATTCTATCTAAATACATCTATCATTTTGTCTTATTCTTTTATAATACTCCATTCTATTCTAATCTGTTCTATCTAAATACATCTATCAGGTTAAAGTTCAGGTTTAAATTAAGTCAGAAGTGGCATTTAACCATGAACTTAAAATTTAAGTCAGAACTTTTCGTTCTTTAGTTTTAGACTCAGGTGTTGCTTCCGTGTTTTCAAATGTATATTTTTATGTCTTTAAAACTTTTTCCAATTTAAGCAACGTCATGTTATTCAACATGAATTGATTTTGTTTAAAATTTATTTTGTTCGGAAAATAAAACGATATTTAAGTCTAAATTAGCACAAAACAGAAAATTCTTATTTTTCGTCCGGACCACACCTATTTTTGTCTAGACCACACACTTTTCTGTTTTTTATTATTTTACACCTAATCTGCAACTTGCAGGTGACAGTCCATGAGATTTTCAGAAACAACAATTTAAAAAAATTTTCTTGAATTGTGTTATGCCTATTGAACCTTCATAAGATGTTCTTCTCAACGAGAATAGAATATATATTAGCGGGTAATATACTAGAAAAATGTGAAAAGGCCCTTTTTTGTTGTACTGTTTCCATACTGCAGGTGTACTTCACATATGTATGCTATATATCGTTTTGGGCCCTGGAACATCATTTTATAGAAAATCTAAATTTAATATTAAAAGAAGACCAAATTATGAAATGGCTGGTTTCATAATTGACCAATGATCATTTCACATAGACTCTATGCCTTTCACTTTACAAACGATGATTTTCCTCTATAACTATAAATGAAACGATGTTTTTTATTCACCTAATTGATTATAAAGTTTATTTAGCAGCTTTAAAAAAATCGAAATTGAAATGAATAGTCTAGGGAACATACTGTATTAATGTACTCTACTGCATATAATTTACATGATTTGTACACTTTGAATATTTTAAACCATTATCATATACGACATGAAGTTGCTCAAAATTCGAATAAGGTAATGTAAAGTACTTTAAAAATGAATACGTAAACAATGCCGGACGAAAGGTGTGGTCGAACGAAATAATGGTGAATTGTGACGTCAGTTGTGGTCTGACGAAAAAAAGATGTGGTGTGCCTTCCCTCCCTCGTCTGATCAGGTATAAAGTAGATATCAATAATTATAATTCTAAAAACTGATTATTTTCAATTGTGGTTTCTCTACAAAAGATAGTTGTGCATTTTTACTGCAGGAAAACACAAAGGAGTTATCATGATCAAAAACTTTTTAGCCTAGAAAAACGACAATATCTTCTACATTATGAGAATTACTCAGGGTCACTGAACGACTCCTGTCAGAGGTTTTGTTTTTGTTTTTGTTTCAAGGGGGTACCCAAGCCTACCCTACCCCCTCCCCTATACTTTTTGTTTAAATATAATATTTTGAATTTAAAGTATAATAACCAAGATTTTAAAATTCAAATCCTTGAGAGGAAAAACAAATCCGATTTAAACATCACAATATTTAAACTTGCCTAAATCTAAATATTTAATCATTTGAAAAGTCAACTTCTGGTTTTCAGATAATATAGGATTTTATACAGCTTTAATCTGAAATGGGAAAAAGTAGTAATACATTAAATTAATGTAATATCTTGATTTTTATGTTTGGTATATAATTTTTTTGTCTGTTTGGTACATAATTTGTTTGTCTGTTTGGTACATAATTTGTTTGTCTGTTTGGCATTTAATTTGTTTGTCTGTTTGGTATATAATTTGTTTGTCTGTTTGGTATATAATTTGTTTGTCTGTTTGGTTTATAATTTGTTTGTCTGTTTGGTATATAATTTGTTTGCCTGTTTGGTATATAATTGTTTGGTTTATAATTTGTTTGTCTGTTTGGTATATAATTTGTTTGCCTGTTTGGTATATAATTTGTTTGTCTGTTTGGTATATAATTTGTTTGTTTGTTTGGTATATAATTTGTTTGTCTGTTTCATATATAATTTTTTTGTCTGTTTGGTATATAATTTTTTTGTCTGTTTGGTATATAATTTGTTTGTCTGTTTGGTATATAACTTGTTTGTCTGTTTCGTACATAATTTGTTTGTCTGTTTGGTATAATTTTTTTGTCTGTTTGGTATATAATTTGTTTGTCTGTTTGGTATATAATTTGTTTGTCTGTTTGGTATATAATTTATTTGTCTATATAATACTGCTCTTCACTAAAGCTGGCTAAAACGTTGGCCTGAAAACAAAAATTATTCAAAATTAGATTTTTTTCTTCTTTTAATTCCACGGACAACGCCGGGCACTTCAGCAAGTATCCTATAAACGTCAAAACATCTTATAACCGTTTGGACCCTACGTTCATGTGGGAATTCAGATGCCCCAGAAGAATGCTGTGCATATTTATTATGTTAAAGGGACTGTAAAGTTGAAGAAGATTAGTATGTCAAGCTGTTTCACAACATTACCCTTTAAGGCTTCGTCTTATCAATCATGAATAAGATTTTTCTTTTCAGTTTGCAATAGTCGTTCCTATGCAAAATAGACTTGCGCATTTCTGCTTCAGCTAAACCATGGCAAATGGAATTTAGTCTGTGTCACAAGATTTTCTTATCCCTTAATCTTTGCAACCCAATATTATAGACCTTTGATATTTCAAACTATCAATTCTGTAAGATCAAAAAGTCTAAGTTTGAAAGGTGTGCAGTAACGGACACCATAAAGTTGCAAAAATATAAAGATTAAACAATTTGAGTTGTAGCAAAGACTCAATTCCTGAAAGTTACGAACACGGTCCCTTTAATACTAAAATTTCAAAGCAATGCCTGATAGTTTTGTCGTCATTTTTTAAATTTGCGTGACACTGAAACAAAAAGTGATTCATTTAAAATTTCAACGTTTAATGTTACAAATGTAATGAAGGATGTCAGTTTTCATTATGGATTTCCATTTAAAAAATAAAATCGAAATTATTTTTAATTTTGAAAGGGTCATGTCATCTGGTCCCATGGTCAGACAAACCAATTATCTACAGTGAAACCCTTAATAACGAATACATCGGAAGAATTTATCAAATGTCGTCTTGAAAATTTGTCAATGAGTTTTATACGATATTACGTAAATTTCAGTATTTGCGAAAATAAATAAATAGCCATGAATATGCGGGAACAGTTTTAAAGAGTTCCATATAATCATTTAATTAAAAAACTAAATATCTGCAACATTCCATTATCAGAAAGTGAAGAATACGACATTTGATAAATTCTTTCGATGTATTCGAAATTGAGGGTTTCACTGTACAAAACTTATGTTTTAGATATTTCTTGGAAAACTTAATTCCAGCTAGAACTTATACCGTGAGGGTCAGCGCAGGAAACAGGTAGATAAAATGTGTCAAAAAAAATGTGAATTTAGAGACAACATTAAGATTGTCTTAGAATTTTTTTTTTGGAAACTTGACAAAGATAAAATTTATTTAGATAACGTAGATTTTATTTCAAACTATTTGTTTTGTAATCTTTAATAGTTATTTTAAATTTACAGAAAAAAGGTCACAATATTTGTATTTACCAAACACTTTGCTTGCATAAGAGACTAATAATAATCCTTATTAACCACCTACTTGGAAGGCATTGTACACTTTAACCTTTCTACTGTAGGGTTGAAGTAGCTAGCTGCAGTCCAGTGTACACATTAACCTTTCACTGTAGGGTTGGAATATCTTCCTGGAGTTCAGTGTACACATTAACCTTGTACTGTAGGGTTGAAGTATCTACCTGTAGTTCAGTGTACACATTAACCTTGTACTGTAGGGTTGAATATCTAGCTGGAGTACATTGTACACATTAACCTTGTACTGTAGGGTTGTTAAGTATCTAGCTGTAGTCACATTTACCTTGTACTGTAGGGTTAAAGTATCTAGCTGGAGTCCAGTGTACACATTAATCTTGTACTGTAGGGCTGGACTATCTACCGGGAATCCAGTGTACACATTACCCTTGTACTGCAGGGCTAGAGTATCTACCTGGAATTCAGTGTACACATTAACCTTGTACTGCAGGACTAGAGTATCTACCTGGAGTTCAGTGTACACATTAACCTTGTACTGTAGGGTTGAAGTATCTAGCTGGAGTACATTGTAGACATAAACCGTGTACTGTAGGCCGTAGGATTGTTAAGTATCTAGCTGGTGTCACATTAACCTTGTACTGTAGGGTTGGACTATCTAGCTGGAGTCCAGTGTACACATTAGTCTTGTACTGTACCGGGTTGGAGTATCTACCTGGAGTCCACTGTTCACATTTACCTTGTACTATAGGGTTGGAGTATCTACCTGGAGTACATTGTACACATTAACCTTGTACTGTAGGCCGTATGGTTGTTAAGTATCTAGCTGGAGTCACATTAACCTTGTACTGTAGGGTTGAAGTATCTACCTGGAGTCCAGTGTACACATTAATCTTAGTACTTACTGTAGGGTTGGAATTTTTACCTGAATCGTCTAGTGTTCACATTAACCTTGTACTATAGGGTTGGAGTATCTACCTGGAGTCCAGTGTACACATTAACCCTGCAGCAGGCTGGTCGACCCGACCCTCCAGTGCTGGATCTATCAGAATTCACAGTTAGAACTCCCAGGTATACAGTACAGTGGGAAACCAAAACACTTTGGTACAGGAAGACGACCTTCAGGCATCATATAAATTTGATATTGTTATGGCACATAGTTTTACCAGTAACTTAATAAGTAAAATGGGTCTAAGTAATAAGTTCTTGAATATTGTCTTCCTATTTTTCAGTTTAATGGGTTCCACTGTAGATGCAACCAAATTTTTTTTA
>NW_019396741.1:418121-474258 GCF_000591075.1 Eurytemora carolleeae
TATAGAGAGGAATTAAAAGAATCTCTCGGTATGAATTTTTTCAGTCCCTTTCAGCCTGAAAGGGAGTTCAAAGTGTACAAATCATGTAAATGTTCACAAATTATATGCAGTAGAGTACATTAATACAGTATGTTCCCTAGACTATCCTTTTCAATTTCGAATTTTTTAAAGCTGTTAAATAAACTTTATAATGAATTTGGTGAATAAAAAACATCATTTGATTTATAGTTATAACGGAAAATCATCGTTTGTAAAGTGAAAGGAATAGAGTCTCTATGAAATGATCATTCCTTTATAAAAAGCAAGTTTTTTGGTATGCAACTATTTTCATTTAATCCCGCCGGGATATTTTCATTGAAAGATACTTTGAAAATCTACAAAGGCAAAAAAATCCGCAAAATCCGCAAGCCCTCGGGTTTATCATGCATTGAATCTCCTCTTTAAAAAGGAATTTCATTTACTGCCAGACAAATTAGAATCAATGGAAATTTAAACCACCGTGGGATTCAATGATATACCCGAGGGTGTAGCCCAATGGTTTATCATTGAATCCCGAGTGCATCAGTAATGTGTCTGAGAGTAAATGATACATTGGTCAATTATGAAACCAGCCTATTTCATAATCTGGTTTTCTTTTAATATTAATTTTAGATTTTCTATAAAATAATATTCCAGGACCCAAAAGGTTATATAGCATAAATATGTGAAGTACACCTGCAGCATGGAAACAGTACAACAAAATGGCCGTTTTATACTTTTTTTCTAGTAAATTCCCTTCTAATTATATTCTATTCTCTATGTTTAGTACCTGGGTTTAGAAGAGATTATACAAGAATTATATCTGTTGTTGCTTCAAACTTATATTCTCACTCAGTATATATATAATCATGAATGTAGATAATATTTTATAATATTTTCTACTTTATTAAAGTAACAAGAATGAGACTTTTATGAGATGATTTCGTTCTATTTACACACTTTTTCAAATTTATGTTTTGGTGCTGCAGCTGCACTATTGAGTACAGAGGTTTTAACAAAACATGAGACTGTAAAGATAACATTTGAAACTCTTATGAAATGACAATCTCTAGGTTATATAAAATTTTGCCTTTAATTTATCTTTTATTCCGTACAATCGTCTCTGAATTGTCTCATGTTTCTGGGTTACCCTGTTTACACTTCTTGTAATTTGTTTTATTTTATCAGCCAATTATAGTTTTGTGTTAAAGAGTGGTTTAACATTTTCTTTTAATCTCGAAATAATTTTTTTTAATAAGAATTTGAGAAACTTTTAAGAACAAAGTGCATCAGTACAAATTAGAAATCAATTCAATTCAACTTTATAAATGTTTAAGGCTTTTATAGTAACAATTATAGCTTTAAACTGTTGATTTTCAAGCTGACATAGTAAAATTAACATATTTGTTGTTCTTAAAATTGATGTTTTCCAAAATATTTAAACATTAACATATTTTTCAGCCGGATTGCCGTTTATTGGACACATGCAACTTTCAAAACAAACAGTCATGCAAAATATGAATCGATCATTATTTTTCAAAAAATGCTTTTTTTTATGAAAGAGAGACAATTTAACTCTCTTCACTATAAAACCCAAATGCAAAATATATACTAGTTTTTGCTTCATGGGCCGGTATGAAGTTTGCAGAGCATATACAAGACGTTGCTGTGATATTACATTCATTTAGAGAGAAATGGATGCTGGAGACTGCAACTCCAGCTCTACATAGGATAACCAACAATAATTCAGGTAAACATATGGTCTATCACGTGTTTGATGAAGATCAGAACCAATACCATCTATCTATAATATATCGATCTTATCATTCAATTAGAGATGAATAATGGAATCAATGCGCAAACAAGGGTGGACAAACTTTTTTCTTCAGTTTTTCAGGGATTTTTGGTTCTCAAGAGTATCCAAATAAAATGCAAGAAATTTTCTACATTCTGGGCTTTTTTACATTAAGCTAAATGTTGACATCTTAACTCTGTAATGTTAATCATTACCAAACTATTTTGCGTCTGCAATGCCACTTGAGAGAATAGACTTTTAAATTGTTACAAACTTCGCAGATTTTTGTGGAGTCACCTAAAAGCCATAAACTTTTGAATGTTTGATTAAACGGATCAAACAGAGTCCTTAACACTAGGTTAGGAGCACTGCAGACTAGATATACACAGAATGTTCATAAGCTCTCAATGGCTAGGTTAAGTTGTACTGGTTTTAGGAAAACGCATAAAATTTATTAGTCTATTCTTGAAACCAGTTCTCTCTGGGCAGTGGGCGGAATTGGTAAACAAGATGCAGCAGTGTTCATTTAGTGTCCGAGGAGGTTAAAAACATTAAATTTTGATAATTTTGATAATTCTCAAAATAGTTTCCAATGACCAGAATATTTCATTGATTTTTTATGTTAAAGATGGATCCCATGTCAGGCTTCGACATCCGTCTTGTGTTTACATTACCGTCCAGATACAGTAAACTGCAGTACAAAAGATGCTTACACCACTAAAATAATTTTCCTAGCATTATAACCTTGGGTTTTACCAATGAGCGTGGAAGTAAATGGGGGGGGGATGTATTAGGACTGCTTAGAAACTGGTTTTATCGGTAATAGATATACTAAGTGAAAAATTACACACACCTTGTTTCTTTTGCTTAATTTCTGTTTGGATGTTCTTTCAATAATTGTTTTTAATTGTTTTTAATTTTATTTAATTAATTTAATTGTTTTTAATTTTATATGTCAACCCGGTGTACTTATATGGGTTCCGTCAAAAACAATTTAGCCAATTTAGAAAAAAAGGTAAATGAATTTGGTTGATTACCAGATTTGTAATTATGAACTTGACACTATTACTATTAAAATTATTAAACTTAAAATATATCTGATTCTAACCTCACAGCGGAAACCTCAATTACCACCCCTCTCCTCTGTACTGCCTAATGACACCCTTGTACATGTAGCTTTTCTAAATAATCATATTTCTTTAATTTTTTAAGGTTTCACCCCTCCCCCCTTACCAAAAAAATCGCCCCCCACGTGCTCTAACCCCCAGAACTATTTTACTCTTCACCCCTGTACCCTATTATATTGTCTATAAACTGTCAAGTAGAATAAACTGTAATTACTATTATTGGACATATCTTAATTAGGTTGGGTGAATTAAACCTTCCGGAGCATGAACTTAGATTACAGAATATATATACCCTCAATTCTTTAATAACAGGGTTATAAATAATATTTAACAAAAATACAATACAGGGTGTGTACTAAAAATGCTAACTTCAAATTATAAGTCAAGAATTATCTGTCGTCTTTCATAAAATATTCTTTTTCCTGTTATTTCAAAAGGAGGTCTGCCTATTTTTGTTTAAAGTTAACAGAGATATAATTAAATCAAATATCTTAGTCAGTTTTTAAAGATCAGAATCAGAAGAGTCCGAATTTGATGAATTTGAGGTGTGTCTCAAATCCGCCAAAAACCGGTTTCAATTGAGCGCCGGCTTAAATTTTGAAACATTTGTTGCATAAAACGTGCTGGGTCGAGTCAGTACCTGGCAGACCAGTCTGGACAGTACGAGTAAATGCAAGTACAGTACATGTTGTACCGGCTCAGATTACGGAATTTTTAGAATGATATGATATTCACTATACAAGTAATTGCTGCAGGGTATAACAACCACGGTATATCGAAGAAGATTAATCCGTGCCCCGTATATCTGCATAATATGTTGATTGAAGATCAATTCCCAAGATGCACAACAACAAATTCTGTTTTAAAAAGAACGTTTTAAATGATGTTTCTTTTTCAATTGTTTAATAATAATAATTAGATAAATAATAGCAAACTTTAATAGAATCAATAATGTAATGCAAGGAAAGTTAATTGCGGTCGTGTATACTCTGCGTACACAATGAAACCAGTTCTCTCTGGGCGGAATTTGTAAACAAGAATATCAGCGTTCGTTTAGTATCCGAGGAAGTTAAAAGCATTAAATTTGATAATTTTGATAATTAGTTTCCTATGACTAGAATATTTCATTGATTTTTATGCGAAAGATGAATCCCATGTCAGGCTGTGACACCCGTCTTGTGTTTTCATTACCGCCCAGAGACAGTACACTGCAGTACACAAGATGGGTACACTTCTGAAATAACTTTCTTTGCATTATATCCTTGAATAGAATACTGTTTTAAAATGTTGGAAGTCTTATTAAAAGTTAAAGAAAAAATTGTCCAAAGCTTGGTTCATTAGAGAAAACAATTCTGCGATATTTTTACTGTTTTTATTGTTGAAAAATCCCATCCTTGATTTATGGAAAAGTAGAATAAATTAATTATTTATATTTTTTAAGATGATTTGGTGATTAATCTGCACTGGGATGTTGGGGACATGAGAGGCTCTGAGCTAACCAACATTATTATTCAGCATTACCCGGTAAATACTTCCTTATAGCTTGATCTTACCTCAGGTCAGAACTTTTGAGTGAATGGCTTTAATCTTCATCGCTTGATCTCCATACCCTCATTGGTAACTTTTAAATCAAAGGGATTAGAGCTTGATCCTTTAAGATTAGCTTCCGGCTATTCAAGGTTAATTAATTTAATACTTTGAACGACTAAAAAATGGATTACTGCTTGATCCATGGATTAGCTGATGTTAATAAAAGAGTGTTTACTTCTATCTAATTCATGCATGGTTAAATTCTGTTGAACTTTCTTTTCTTTCTCAAAATATGAAAACCCGGGAGCAATGATTAAAGATATTTGAAAGGGCTGTCCACATAATTTTAACTGGCATTCTATTTGAAGATTCACTTCGGAACCATTTAAACCTTTTTCTGCAAAAAATGTTAAAATATCCTCGTACTCATTTACTCATTTACTCATTTACTCATTTACTCATTTACTCATTTACTCATTTACTCATTTACATATTTACAATCATGATTTCTCTATGAAATTGTCTTGCAGATATTATATGCAGCAGAGATAAAGAACGTAATTTACAGAATTCAGCACATTTTAAGATTAAAAAACGACGATATCTTCCCCATCGATTGATCAGTTAAAGATGTATGTATCGTTGTGAATCTATAACTGGAGGGTCACTTTAAAATACGCCAACAGTCCCTTTTATTTATTACTAGGTTGCCCTACAGTACCTTAATTTATTACCAGGTTGCCCTACAGTCCCTTTAATTTATTACTAGGTTGCCCTACAGTCCCTTTAATTTATTACCAGGTTGCCCTACAGTCCCTTTAATTTATTACTAGGTTGCCCTACAGTCCATTTAATTTATTACTAGGTTGCCCTACAGTCCTTGAATTTATTACTAGGTTGCCCTGGACAATGGAAGATGGGTTAGAGAACAAAACATTACAACTGTTATTCTTTCTCGTGACAGCATCAACAACAATTACAACAACAACAACAACAACAACAACAACAACAACAACAACAACAACAACAACAACAACAACAACAACAACAACAACAACAACAATAAAAACAGCAACAACAACAACAACAACAACAACACAAATAAAAACAACAACAACCACAACAACAACAGCAACAACAACAACAACAACAATAATGGTGAAAATAGAAACAACCATAAGAACAACATTGATCTGGAGAGTGAAACCAACAATATTATTGATTTCAACCAAGAAACATTCTACATGAATGAAAACAGCAACAACAACAGAGAAAGGAAGACTATAGATGATACACCGGAAAAGAATGATTTTACTATAAGTGACCTGAATCCTCTGAAAAGTCCAGACAAAGAGACAAATGAGGAACTCAGCCTTTTCTCATCAAGGCAATTAAAACTGATTGAAAAAATGAGTTACCCATTTTTTGTTTTTTTTTCTTTTTCATTTTTATTATCTTTTTGAAAAAATCAGGCCATTTTCACCTTTAACACTTTTCTGTTCAAGAAAATTTCCATTTTTTCAGGAATCTAAGCTTTTCGAAGAAACCATGATAAATGTAACTTTATTTATCCCTTTCTCGAACTTTTCCACATTTATTCATTCTTCAAAATGTTTGAAAATAATTTTACTGCCCTGCAGGTTCTAAAAGGTATTAAATGGGAATCTGTGGTTTCCAGGAGGAAAAGAATAAATTATTCTGAACATGAATCAAATAAATATTTTTTGCATCCTGATATTAGTACTTTGAAAATATCTGTACTTTTTTCGTAACATAGAACTAAAGTAAACATTTTTCCGGCCCTTTACTTGCCTATATTTTATAAGATCAGTTTGAATTGGTTTAGTTTGACTAGTTACACTGTAGATTATGAACCAGACTTTACTCATCTATATGTTAGTATTCAGGTAAATATATATACAGTCAAACTCTGAAATAAGAAGACATTTGGTCGAATTTTTTAAATGTCGGATTTAAAGATTTTTCCGTTTTTTTGCCACTGAAGGATATTATACATAAATTAGCGCCCAACTATTTCAAGGATATCATTTATCTTTACTAAAAAACAAATTCAGAAAGTTTACATTCACTTTAAAAACTTTGACTTTTAACACAACAATTTTATTTTGTTATTGTAAATTGCACATATCCCTGTTAAGCTGTGAGCCGAAAACTTTTGAGTTTTTTTTTAAGATTTATCTAAATTTGAAGTCCATCATTATAAAATCTTTATCTTTAGCTATATTCATGCATAGAAACTCTAATTTTCTAAACCTTATGTATTTGCAACCTGATAACCTGATGTTGTAGACTTTTGATGATTGCTGCTAAATATGGAAACTTCTCTAAATTATTAATAATGTCCAAGGTCTATGGCAAAAAACTGCAAAAATGAGTAGAGTGTTTAGTTCTGAAAAGTTGTTAGATTTGAGAATTCATATTTTCAACGAAATAGAAATTAAAGAATTAAAGTGATACATAAAAAAGCTGGAATGATATATACTTTGGAGAAAAAAACTCAGCGGGAGCGGTTGAACCAGCGGTTGAGATCTAGCCTAGACTCTACGCAGTTCAGAATAAGAAATTAAGAAGAAATTTACAATTTGCTCACTAAATCGCACTTTTTCAACAAATGAAATCTAATTTTTCATCAATAACGTTTTCAGCTTACCGCCCCCCCCAGCCTGTTTAGGGTTAAAGCTTTCGTAAAGATATTTTTATCAAAAAATTTTTTTTCTAGGTCGAAAATGGTTTAGGGATATCTGATAGAGAGGAAGTAATATTCGTGCTGGGTAATGGTAAGTTTCAGAGAACGTATTTTTTTAGGAACACTTTTAATTCTGAGAATGCCATGAACAATTATTATAACATGGCTAAGCTCCAAATGTTGATCAAATTTTTTATTGATTTTAATTGGTTTTATATCGTTTGAACTGAAAAGGGTCCAGAATTTTATCAATGTTTTTTTTCTTTAAAATTAGATAAAGGCTTTTTCTACACAATCAATTTTAAGATTGAAAAAAATGCAATGTGAAATTTATCCATTTAAGTTAAGAAAGGTAAAATTTTCACTTATTTATCTTTAAACTATATTTCCCCCCCCCTTTCCTGAACATTTTTTTCTGAAAAATAAAGGCATGTCGCGAAAAAGCTTTAGTCTAAATGCATTGCCCCAGCTACAACCAAAATGCATTATTTTAAAATTCATACCATTCTTCTATAAATCATTCACAGATTAAAACTAAAACTAGAAATTGTTTGTGTTTTTACTCTGAAAACTATTTTGTCCTGCATAGAGTGAAACCCTTAATAACGAATACATCGGAAGAATTTATCAAATGTCGTCTTGACAATTTTTTAGTGAGTTTTATACTATATTACGTAAATTTCAGTATTTGCTAAAATAAATAAATAGCCATGAATATGCGGGAACAGTTTTAAAGAGTTCCATATTATCATTTAATTAAAAAAACTAAATTTCTGCAACATTCCATTATCAGAAAGTGAAGAATACGACATTTGATGAATTCTTTCGATGTATTCGTTATTAAGGGTTTCACTGTAGCTGCCACCATTCTGAAAATACCGCTAATGGAGCTAATAAACATGAGAATCAAATGACAACTTCTATATCGTCTTTGTTCCATGATGGCTTGTTTCGTAAACGTATTTTTTATTTTCACAATTAAAACATTTAACACCGAAAAGTACTCTTCTCTGAATTTCCAAAATGAGGTATTCTGCATCAGAATACCAATTGTGAGTTTTAGAGCAAATCATTTATAAGTTTAAACATTTTTTAAATATGCAATTGTACTACTCTTAAAACAGGTAGAATTGAAAATATTTTTTAAATATTAATTTGCCGTTCTGGTAATATTTAATTTAGATTTTTCAAGTTATAGGTTCGGCTGAATGTTTCAGTTAAAAAAAAAATAATTCTTTATAAATATAAGGTTTTTAACTTCTAATACACCCATATTTTGATTTTCCATAACAGTGAGGCCCAGAAAACTGGAAGAGAATGTTGTCATAGTTTTCCGTTTTCTTATGACATTGAAGTTTAATTGTTGCACCATAACAATTTTAAAAAATGTCCAAAAACCTCTTTTTGAAATATAGTTAAGTTTTAAATTACTTGCTGACATTTCAAGATTAAATGAAAAGGACAAGAATTCCATATTTTTCTGCATCCCACTGTATGTATGTATGTGATAATTTAGGTACCAGCAAACCAGTGCCTGAACCATCAGTAGATATAGTTGCACAAACATCAGGTTTGTAAACAAAACAGACGGAAAACGACATTAAATTTTAATTCAGATAAAATTCAAAATCCAGATTTTGAAATCTTTTGAATTAATACTTACTTATCCTATTTATAAATTCTGTTTCAAAAAGCATTCAAATCTTCTGTATAACCATGATAATCCTACTGAATCCTTATATGTATCCAGGGTTACCCACAAAGGATGAGACTTCAGAGACGACTGTACAGAATTTACATTGTCTATTTCCTTATACTTATGATTCCCAGCAACTGAAAACTTGTTTCTTTCTTTGTCTAATCATTAAATGAGCAATAAATCGAGCAGATTCTTGTCAGAAAACTTAAATGAACCTTGGAATTATCAAATTTTTTAAGCTTCAGGTCGTCTTCACAGTCTCCTCCTTCGTGGGTAGCGCGGTTGATCCAATGTGTTAACAAATTGAATTCCTTTGTATATCTATGATAATCCTACTTAATCCTTTTATTTATAGATCCTGTGTCAATAAATATTCTACTCCTCTGTACAGGGTGTCCCAAAAACATGGGAATTCAGTGACGAATTCGATATCGTCTTTGATATAAATTAGCACTGTAATACCTAATTTCAAAAGCCATAACATTATTATGTCTGCTAGAGTTTATTTTATGAAAAGGGTAAAAGACTGTAAAGATGTGTCTATAACGTCTCCATAAGATGAACAGAGAAGACGGACAAGTTTACTCTGTTTGTATTCTGCAATTTTCTTGATTTACTAAGTACAACCGTATGCAGTCAAAACATAAACAAACAAAATGTAAACATAACAGACGAAACTCTTACAGATTGCAGCTTTCTAAGTAGGTATCACTACAATAAATCAAAGAATTATTTAAAAAGACGATATCGAATTCGTCACTGAATTCCCATGTTCATTGGGACACCCTGTATATCTTTGATAATCTATGTCATAGATCCTGTGTCAATAAACCTTCTAATCCTCTGTATATCAATGATAATCCTTCCTAATCCTTACATTTATAGATTCTGTGTCAATAAACATTCTAATCCTCTGTTTATCAATGATAATCCTACTTAATCCTTATATTTATAGATCCTGTGTCAATTCTGTCAATAAACCTTCTAATCCTCTGTATATCAATGATAATCCTACCTAATCCTTATATTTATAGATCCTGTGTCAATAAACCTTCTAATCCTCTGTATATCAATGATAATTCTACCTAATCCTTATATTTATAGATCCTGTGTCAATAAACCTTCTAATCCTCTGTATATCAATGATAATCCTACTTGCTGTGATAGTAGATCTTCTTTGTCTCATCTTAATACGAAAAGGTTAGTTTTATAAACCCTTAAAACATGTGCTTAACTTAGCACATGGCATTTTCAGATTTGTGTTTGATTTGAAATTATCATTTAGCTGATTTTAAATCTTTAACCCGAATAAAACCCAGCTGTAGCGGAGTTAAGTACAACTTTTTAAGGTCTACTTATTTTTGAAAATTTTTGATACCTAACTTCAGAAGATTGTGCATTTTGAAAGTTGTAAAGATAATACGTATTTCTTTAACAAATACAATAAGAATCAGAAAACTAAGCGATCTAATAAGTTCCTAGTAAAACTATTTCCTTTGTAACATTATTAGTAACACTTGCTCTAGTTTCCTCTTAATATTATACAGTTTTCTGGTTATCAAAGTTTGTTCGAAAAAATCGTTTATTTTCAAGTAAATACAGATTAATGATTTAGAAATTGTTCATTAACAGTCTGATTAATCCATCGTTCATGAAACATTTTGTTAGTTCACAAAAAAACGATGATAACCATCTCTACTGTGATTCACCTTTTGATGCAAAAATTGATCTGTATTTTTCATTTAACAAAAAGAAGAAGGGTGCTTCGGCTTAAAAAAAAATACATGTCTTTAAGGTGACCGACAAGTCGTTGACGCACAGTAAATGTATCCTTGACTAATCAGGGCGAGATACGTTAGTTGTCTTCCATTTGATCGAATTCGATGTCGTTCATTTTTATTCATATGCTGACAAAAAAGTATGAAAATATAAATGTAAGAAAATATGTCTAGTCTGGATCGTTGTGTTGTGACTCAAATATTTACTTTTGCTTTTAAGGATGCATATATACGTTTCTCACAAAAACAAAGTTGTGCAGAAAGCTGGTTGGGAAAAACAAGAAGTAAGTTAAATAATAATAATAAAAATAATAAATAGGAGGTGTCGAGGCGGATCTCGTAGAGGCAGATATTTTCAGAAAGATTCTAAGGACTTTGTATGACTATAAAATTCTAACATCTGCTGAACATCAAAACTCATGAGAATTCGGTGACTAGACAACATACAAAAATTAGTCAAAATGTACATCTTCACTGACTGAAACCTTTTGGGTTGGGCGCTAAATATCTATAAATAGTGTGAGTTAAAAAACATGAAACTGAAAAATTTAAGTCGTGTTCTTAAACCTAGAAAAATACTAAAATTTTAGACGTTAAAACTATACGCTTACTCCAATAAATCCTCGCTGGTTTATACAATTCAACGACTAGTCTTATGTTTTATAAATCTCACTGGATCATTTGAAATGCGATAATACATCATCTGCGAAAATTAACCTCTTTTGGCCTGAATCTATGTAAGAAAGTCTCAGGAAATAAGGTTCTATAAAAAAATAACCTGGAAATAATAACTTTCGTTAAAAAGTCCCAATTTTCTGAAGTCCTAGGACAGATTGATTCTGGAAATAAAGTCCTAAGTTTTAGATTTCCGGGACTTTTTTTCCTAAAATAATATGGGGTCTACCAATAAAGTCTCAGGAAATAAATCACATGAAAGTCGGAAGTCTTGGTAAATGAGGTCAATTCTTAGACGTTTACATAAAAAGGACTTTTCCTCAATGGATCTGTATATTAAATATAGCCATGGTTGTAAACATTCTTTGTTCCATTTTCCACTATACGAGAACTTTTTTCTGGGGACTTTTTTGTATAAAATCATACTGGAGCCAGAAAAAAACACCTATTTCCACAGGTCTTTTATAGTGCCAAAATTTAGGACTTTATTTCTATAAAAAAAGTTTCAGAAAACCTAAATGACCTTTACAAAACTTGTTTTTGGTTTATTTTTTTATGTATCGTCAATTAATTGGCCTAAACTTTAAGACAGAGTATTAATTGGAAACCTGAGTTTTGAAGATCGGAATACCTTACAAGGAAGCAGGCACCTCTATAACTGTGTTTCCACAGAATTGTACTGCATATTGTGTATCTACATTCCTTCCACAAATTGCAGTATACAGTGAGAACCAAAAAACTCTAGAATTGGAAGTCGACTGAAGTCATGACTTAAAATATTCCAATGAACATGAGGCACAGTAATTATTATGCAGTGTAAACAGACCCATTTCACCTAATGATTGATTAAATAACGAGTAAAGCTATTTGCTTTGTGTAACATCATCAATTTCACTTCAGTATTGCTTTAATGTCGTCTTTCTATTTTACAGTTTTGAGGTTATCACTGTACTTGTCAGTTTTTAATAAAAACAAAGATTTTTTATGGATTTATATTTTCATTTATCACTCTTTAGGCCCTGCTCGTGTGTTTTATGTATTTTTATGTTCACTCTGAAGTACACTGCAGTACATTGAAATCAAATTGTTAAAATTAATGTGAGGCTATTAGAACTTCTCAAAACGTGCTGGATTACGTCTTGTCAATTTCTAAGCTTCAATATGGTCTGACCACTGAATCCTTTTTAAATTTTGAGTA
The DNA here is from genome assembly GCF_000591075.1 of Eurytemora carolleeae. Classification (NCBI taxonomy): domain Eukaryota; kingdom Metazoa; phylum Arthropoda; class Copepoda; order Calanoida; family Temoridae; genus Eurytemora; species Eurytemora carolleeae. The sequence goes on from NW_019396741.1 coordinate 430,649, forward strand.
AAAATATTATGAAGAAGTAGTTAAACCAGTTCTGTCTATCTAAACCAACTCTGACTCTGTATAGATCATAAATTTTGACCTCGTAAATATTTCCCATGCTGTTCCTATTTTTCAGATAAACTTCGAAACAATTAAAAATAAAATGAAAAAAACTTATTCTGAGAAACCGAAATTTTTACAAATATTAATATTTATGTTACGGATTGTTTCTTGTTATATGTCCTATTCTCGGTGTTATATCAAAATAAGATTTTAGGATGTTTACACTGTTTTTATATTATACTAGCTATTTTTGAGAAAGAAAAAAATATTTTTTTTGCCTATAACAGCCCCCCCGGAAACCCATGAGTGACCACAAAAAATGTCCGCCCAATCGGTCCAGCCGTTAGGCCGGCTATAGGCAACATATTTATATACGAATGTCTTGTTTCATTATAGATTAATATATTAACTTTTTCTAGCCATTTCGTTAACGGTTAGTTCCAACCGTTAAATAATAAAATTTCTGGTAGCCGTTAATTTTGAAGGTAAGAACAACCACTGATTTAAATATTAACGATTTTTGCCGTTCGCTTACGGACTTTTTCGTTGATTTTCGAAACCTCCGTTCCTATAACAGAACTTTGCCCAGCCCTTAGATTACCACATACCAAACTTTACATGTCAATGTTTATTATTGTAAATTTCTGTAAATTGTAAATAATTTCTAATCTTGTAAATTAAATGTCTCTGGTTTCGTTAAAACCTAAAAACATTTTTGTAAATAAACGACAAAATTTAATGTTTTTGAGAATAACCGGCAACTCTTCATTTATCCTTATCTAAAAAATCAAATTTGAATATTGTTCTTTCCAAAATCTGCCAAAATTTGAGGATAATTTATTAGTAACAATTATGAACTTTGCTAAAAAAATTCAACTTTTATTATTCACCATTTGCATTAAGGTTATATATCTATATATATTTATGTATAAATATGTACAATTTACAGTACAATAATGTTCTTCAGCTTTGTACCCACTGCAGTAAGCCAAAATGTAACAGTGAAATTGTTATTCCGAAGGCTTAAAAGATCAAAATCGGAATTTTTAAGACGACATTTGAAACGTTCCTGAAAATTTTTAAAAAATTAGATAAAGTAAAAGAATTCTTGTAAAATAGATTCGTTTATTGAATCAAAATCTTGAATGCGGTTAAACAATGGAAATTAGGATTTTAATCAATCAAAACTTTATGAAAAAGTTTAAAATTCTAAATTGTTTCTCTAATCAATCTATTTATAGGATTGCTCGTGAAAATTTAACAAACCCCCCTTGTATATTTGTATATTTGTAATATGTACCTAAATGTAAAAAAATTAAATTCTTAAATTCAGTTATATCAATATTTTTGTGAATTTACAGTTTTACCCACAGGGTGTCCCATGGAACATGACAGTTGGTAAATAGTAATGAATGTCGTTTTATAAAAGGCTTTTTTTTGCAGTTTATTTTATTAAAAAATCTTTTGCTTAAATATACTTTACTTTTAAATCAATTTTACTAATACATGACTTCCATAAAATATTCTTATTATTGCCTTTTTGGTACTAAACGACTTAACAAATTATGGAAAAAGACATTCAAAACTATTCACCAACCATCATGTTTCGTGGGACACCCTGTATCATCCTTTGTGCAGGTAAACCTATATCTCCTGTTTTGAATATGAATTGCACAAACATAATATAATTTGTTAAATGTCTATTTGTACAAATAACTGTGAACTGTAATCATGTGCATTTACAATATTTTAAATAAATTAATGATTTATTTAATTTTAAAAGTTTTATTAAAATTTGGATGAATTTATAGATAAAAAGTGTCATAAAAAGACGCAGGATTGGTGTTTGGTTGAACCAAGGTACTAACGCAAGGAAAATTATTTCAGAGGTGTACGCATTTTTTTGTACTGCAGTGTACTGTCTTCGGGCGGAATGGTAAACACAAGACGGATGTCACAGCCTGACATGGAATCCAATTTCACAAAAATAATTTATGAAATATTCTGGTCATAGGAAATTATTATGTGAATTTTTAAAATTGTCAAAATTAATTGATTTTAACCTCCTCGGATACTATACGAACACTGATGCATCTTTCCTTGTGTACAAAGTCTGCCCAGAGAGAACTGGTTTCAATATGTACGCAGAGTATACGCGACCGTAATTAACTTTCCTTGCATTATAACCTTGGGTTGAACGGTTAAACATTCATCTAAACCCATAAAACTAGGGAAGATGAAGACGACTTTTAGACTAAAGGGATGATTTCAATTGTCTAATCAACATTTAACACAACAACAGTACAACTTGTACACAGATCTGTTTCTACTAAAGTGGTAAGCGATTATATCAATACAATGAAGACGACTTTCGAATTCAATTTTGATTTAAATTAAGCTGTTAAACAGCTTTGATACACAAAAACATTAAGTCGAGAGAATTTATCAATGAAAAAAACCTTCTCTGTGATTATTTGTAAACTTTTAAATCGAAAAAAGCTTGTTAACAATTAAAACTTAAATAAAAAATTCGTCTTCATTGTAGTGATATAATCGCTTACCACCGTATTCTACAAAATAATTGCCTGTATACAATCATTAAGTTTTTTTCAGTCTGTAAATACAATTCGAATAAGGTTTATATTTTTTATACACAAGTCGAATTTTCAGATTGTAATGCTTAAACATTTCCTATTTTTGCTTCTTCTCTGTTCTTAAATAAACGGCAACAATTGAGGTTTAAAAATAATGTTTAGAAATGTCGTCTTGCAAATTGTTTTATCTGAGCAAATGGTTTCCTAACTAACTTAATTAAAAACGCAAATAAGTCATAAATTATATTTTCACAGTCAGAACACAATATCACATTTAACAACTGTTTTCATAAGACTTTAAGTTTTAATATAGGATAAAAGAAATCAGGAAATGGGTCTTTTATCAGCAGAATGAAGTTAAGCGGTATATCATTGAGAACTGTAATGAGCTAGTATATGAGAAATTACAGAATACCATCTCCAGTAGGATCATTAATCCAAGGATAATGATTGGGACAACGAACACATGTATGCATAATAAGAGCCTCCCCGGGAAGATCCTTGGTAGACAACTTACACCCGTTGGCAATGCATGGAGCAACTCTTTCGGGCTGGCACTTCTCCTGCCAGGGTGCATAGGATTCTATTTTGTCTACAGTTACAGGGGTCTGGATCCATTGGATAACCTGGGTCATTGTTACAAAGTAGGCATCCTTGTGGTTCTCAATAATCTCATCAATCCAGTAGAGGAAAGCATCAAGGAATTCAGGGTTATTTTTGAGCCAGGCAGCATGGTAGAAGAGTCCAAGAGGGGCTCTGTTCTGGTCGTAGTGACGGTAGAAGTTATGCGTAAGAAAGTTGTAGAATTGATCCCCAGTTAGAATTGTACCGCAGGAGTCAATCATGGCACATCCAGCAATGTCTTCGTCATAAGAAGGATCTTCTCTTCTGTCAAGTTCATTCATAACCATCTCCCAAACTGCATGAGATCTGGTGGGACAGTTCTGAAGATTACCATGACATCTGTGAGGCATCTTGAAATACATAGTGTAGGGCCAGAGAGGAGGGTTCTGAAGAGCTGCAGTTATAGAAGAATCATATAGAAAAGCCTGTTCTTCCATCATAGTGAATTGGTGGTTTCCACCAACCCTGAGATAAGGTGCTCTCAAACCAACAATGGAGTTATCTGTGATGTTGGAAAACTTCTCAATGATAAGTCTGGACCCAGCCATTTCTTTGGCCCAATCATCAACAGTTGCATCAGTCCAAAAATCTTCATCATCTTTATGTGTGACGGAATGGGATGCAATCTCATGTCCAAGTCTGTGCATTTCCTGTACTGCAGAGTAATTACTGTACTTATGGGACACAAAGAAGGTTGCCTTAATGTCACATCCATTAGGATTTTTGCGTTGTTTATTAAACATCTCATTGTAAAGATCAATGTTGTTGTTATTAATAGCATCATCAAAGGTGATAGTGATCATTTGTGGTACGTTAGTACATTTATCATTCTCAGGACAAAGTTCCCCCGGAACTTCTGTTCCGTCCTCAGAACAGAAGCAGTCAGGGAGCTTACAAATACTCTTGTCACAGGGTGGAGCTCTGTTGGGGTCGGATTCAATGTCTAAATGAGGAAAAGGATTAATGAGGATTCTAAGATTGGATACAGGATAATTAGGAAATTTGGGTATTTCATGCGCATATAATCAACCTTTTTCACAAGTTGGATAGGAAAGTGAAGGAAATATCAAAATAAGAGGAAAGTGATAAAATTATCAAATAAAATAAAATGTGCATCCTCTTACATGCCTGAAATCATTGAAGATACATATACATTTTTTAATAGAGAACTAGAAGACTAAATAAAAACAGAAGCTGAGATAAATATCAACAATCAACATGCATGAACTCCACTATTTCCAATAGTTTTTTCACATCTTCCTAATTCTTGACTGTTTGCTTATTTTCCATCTTAGGAAGTAATCTAAAAAATCTTATTTATCTGGGAACCTTGTTTCTGAACAAACAATTCATATTTCAGTTTAAGCTATCAGTGATCAAAACTTAATGATTTTGTTAAATCAAGCTGATCTCTCAACTTAATTAATATAAACATCTTATTCTTGGGAACTGATAAAAAACATTTAAGAAGTGTATTCACACAAAAATAAAATCTTACAGTCCTACATCATTATTGTAACACAGATAGCAGAAAATCATTATTTTATAAAAAAATCACAGATTCAGATTCATCATGTAGGTGTGATGATCAGAATTAAAGTATTCCATCTCCAGTAGGATCGTTCAACCAGGGGTAGTGGTTAGGACATCTTACACAAGTATGCATTCTCAAAGCTTCTCCAAACAGCTCCTTGGTAGACAATTTACAGCTGTTGGCAACTAAGCATTCAGTTCTGGGTCCGGGAGAACACTTTTCTTGCCATGGAGCAAAATTAACTGCAGCTTCCACAGAAACTGGATTCTGAATCCATTGGATGACTTGAGTCATTGTGATAAAGTAAGCTTCAGGGTGATTCTCCAGAATTTCATCAACCCAGTAAAGAAAGGCGTCCAAAAATTCAGGGTTGTTTTTAAGCCAAGCAGCATGGTAAAAAAGACCTAAGGGTGCTCTGTTCTGGTCAAAATGTCTGTAGAAGTTATGGGTCAGAAAATTGTAAAATTGATCCCCAGTCAGAATATTAGAGCAGGAGTCAATCATAGCACATCCTGGTAAATCTTCATCAATTGTGGGATCCTCTCTTCTGTCAAGTTCATTCATAACCATCTCCCAAACTGCATGAGATCTGGTGGGACAGTTCTGAAGATTACCATGACATCTGTGAGGCATCTTGAAGTACATAGTGTAGGGCCAGAGAGGAGGGTTTTGAAGGGGGGCAGTCAATGAAGAGTCATACAGAAAAGCTTGCTCCTCCATCATGGTGAATTGGTTATTTCCTCCTACTCTAAGATATGGAGCTCTCAGTCCCACAACGGAATTATCAGTGATATTAGCAAACTTCTCAATAATAAGCCTAGACCCAGCCATCTCTTTGGCCCAGCTATCAACATTTGCATTTGACCAAAAGCTTTCATCTGCATTGTGAGTGATTGAATGTGCGGCAATTTCATGACCAAGGCGGTGAGTATTTTGAACAGCAGAGTAATTTGTGTACTTGTGGGAAACGAAGAAAGTCCCCTTAATGTCGCATCCATTAGGATTCCTTCTTTGCTTATCAAAAATCTCGTTGTAAAGATCAATATTGTTGTTATTTATGGCATCGTCAAAAGTGACTGTAATCATCTGAGGGACTCGATCACATCTATCATTCTCAGGACAAAGATCCCCTGGAACTTCTGTTCCATCCTCAGAACAGAAGCAGTCAGGAAGCTTACAAATAGTCTTGTCACAGGGTGGAGCTCTGTTCGGGTCAGTTTCAATGTCTGTAAAAGGTTAAAAAAAATTTGAAATAGCAAAATCAATGTTTTTTTAAATTTTTTTCATGTTTGACTTTTGAATAATAATCTTCTAATTATAAATAAGCCTGCCAATTTTTCAGACATGCTTAATGATTACGGGAGGGGTAAAGTAAACAAAAGTTTGAAGCCAAAAATAGAAAAAATTAAAAATTTTCAAAAGAAGATTGATTACAGCTAACTGTGCACCATTCTAGAGAAGCTGTGAATGCAAGGGTGAAAGGGAGAGTAGAACAATTCAACCAAGACCACATGTTAAGTGAAACTTTCTCAGTCAAACCTCAGTCATCCAGTGTCTTTTTAGTTTATTTTTAAGGAACTGTTATCAGTATTAACAAATCAAAGTGTGTATCTTCTACTATTGCCCAATCCAAGGAAAACGTTAGCCAGTGCCTCATAACAGTTGACAAATTTACGTTCATAAAATTGTTCATAGATGTGTAAATTTCATGCTGGATCATTTAAAGATTAAGAAAATTCATGCACTATAAGATGTCATGCTTTGCATGCAGATACATAGAGTTAGAAATACATATAAGATGATGATTTTAGGAAGCCAGAGGCTGAATTTAAAGAATTTGAGCCGCAGCTAAAAATTTGAGACGCTGCTCAAATATGGTTGGTTCACTTAAAATAGTATTAAACGTATTTAAGCCGGCGCTCAATTAAAACCGGTTTAGGTGGATTTGAGACATTGCTCAAATTCATTAAGTACGGACTCTGGTACGGTACATCCTAGATCAGTTTTCTTTCATATTCATTTAATTTGGTCCCAGGGCATTTAAATTATTAAATTACAGGTATTTTGAGAGTTTCAATGCTAATGAATCACATACAAAATATATAAACTCCCTGATAGCTTATAAATTGATTTGAGTTTAGGCTTTAAACCGAAATATCTTTGTTATCAAACTGATCTAAGGGGTTAGAGGGATGGGGGGTACAACATAGATAACTATTAGATAGATTCATGCATTAAATTCTGTGGTCTGTAATATCTGATGAGAAAAAGTTCTTTGGTAAATAATTGCACAATTAGGTTTATTTTCAGTGCTTAGAATTGATTGTTATAACTTGTTTCGGTTTGACACTTTATTCATAAAAGACGCTCAGTTAAAGGACTAACAAGAAAGAACCTGTTCTTCCACAGAAATTATTTTTCATGCAACATTTTGAAATACAGAGAATAACAGAAACCACAATTTATTAAACCTGTTTTTCATTTAGCAGAAAGAAATGTACTTAGGTTTGGAAATTAAATTAAATTTTTTTTTAGTTTAATTCCTGATGTTAGATAGAACACTAAGGTTTATTTGTCCCTCAAGACTGCATGAATGCATTACAAACTGTGGCTTTTAATAATCCTTGTTTCAACAAAACTCTTACCACAGGCATTTTCATCAGAGCCATCGGCACAATCTTCGATGCCATTGCAGAAGAGTCCCTTCTCGATACAGACACTATCTCCACATGCCAGCAAGTTCTCGTCACAGAGTGATTCAGGTGTATTAAGCAGGGGCTGAACCTTCCTGTCCTTGGTGATCATATCACAGTTTTTCACCGCCCATTTCCAGTCGCAAGTCTGCTTCTCCAAATCAAAAGCTAGACCCGGAGGGCAACGAAGTGCTTGAAGACCCTGAAATATTAAAAGGTTGAGAAATGTTGAAGTTAAATTGATGTTAGTCCAACAAGGTTAAATTGGTAAATTATTGATCTATTGCAACTTTAATCAATTATGAATCATGATCAATCATAAAATCAATTTTACATTTTAACTAAATCAGTCTAATAAATCTGGCACGCATTTAAGTTTAAATTATAATCCCACCAGTGCTGAGTTTAAAACCGGATATTGTTGAAATCTAGGAAGTTTGAATGAGGAAACGTTTAAGGAAGTCTAGAAGTAACTAGAACTGAATATTTCTCAATATATCAAAACCAGTATTTTAACACTCAAGGGCATCAACCTTAAATTAATGTATCATGTATCAGTTACCCATTTTACTCAGGGACTGCATAGTGCATAGAAAGGTACTAATGCAAGGAAAGTTAATTGCGGTCGCGTATACTTTGCGAACAAATTAAAACCTGTTCTCTCTGGGCGGAATTTGTAAACAAGAATAGATGCATCAGTGTCCGTCTAGTATCCAAGGAGGATAAAAGCATTTAATTTTGATAATTTTGAAAATTCACATAATAGTTTTCTATGACCAGAATATTATTTTTGTGCAAATGGATTCCATGTCGGGCTGTGATATCCGTCTTGTGTTTATTTGTCCGCTCAAGACAGTACACTGCAGTACAAAACATGCGTTTACCTCTGAAATTACTTTCCTTGCATTAGTACCTATGTGCATAGGTAATTTCTTGAGTGTCTATCCATTTACAGCGTGGAATATAAGATTCACCATGGTATCATTTAAAGCTTTATTATCAAGAAAAATGAAATATCCATGCCTTTCTCTTTGAAAGGAATTAAGTCTTTGCCGCAAACTCTGAATTGTTATAGATCAAATAATCTAAGTGTGAAATATTAAAGGTTTGTACAATCAGCTTGCAAAGATATAGGGATTAGAAAATTAGAGTTTGTGGCAAAAACTCAATTCCTTTTCAGTCTCCCTGTTGGAGTGATTTGCCTATTTATGCTGCAGAAAAAATGGCGGAAATTGTCAGAATTAGCACTTTCTAATTGTTAGGCAAACTATGATGTATTACACAATTTAGATCTGAAAGGGTATTGTTGTAAATCAGTCATGTCTCTCTATAGATGGAAATTGTAATGAAATTGCAAGGCAAAGAAAAAATATTACAAAAAGACTATTCTCCGGAAATTCAAAACGTAAATTTTCCGGAAATTCATAAAGGAAATTTTCCGGAAATTCATAACGTAAATTTTCCGGAAATTCATAAAGTAAATTTTCCGCAAATTCATAACGTAAATTTTCCGGAAATTCATAAAGTAAATTTTCCGCAAATTCATAACGTAAATTTTCAAATGGTTCAAACTCCAAGATACAGGGTTAACCACACAAAATGAGACTTCAATGACGACCTGAAACTCTTAGATATAAAACCCTGAAGCTGTTTATTTGGTTGTCTGCTATTCAGATGGTATATAAGGCATAAGAAAAAGATACTGAGATGAAGGAAGACATGAATGTAAGAACAAAAGCTAAATTTAACTCTTGCTATATCGCCTTTGGCAATATACTGCCTGAATAATTAGGGGGTTTAAAGCAATTATTATTGCCTAAAATCTTGAGTTTAGTAAAGGTCAGCTAAAATTGGAAAAGTAAGAGTAGTATCCAGAAGATTGTCGTTTTTATTCTTTCTTTTATTTAAAAATAATGCTACGTTGTATAATTGTAAATAGTTCAAAATTGCAATTCAGGGTTACCCACAAAGAATGAGACTTTAAAGACGACTTGACGAGTTTAATTATTAGTTTTTTCTCTCAAATATCCAGCTCTTTGGAGCTTTACACGCCTCGTTAGCTTTGCTAAATACTTAGATAAAGTTATAAAGTCGTCATTAAAGACTCATTCTTAGCGGCGGGTAACCCTGTCACGTGGATTTAACGGTTCTGTCAATATTTGAGAAAGTTGTGAATTTTGATCACAATTTGACCCATTAAGCATAATTTTTCAGTCTTTCTTCTTAAATACTTTTTTGTCGGAATATGCGTTTTGAATGAAAAAGTATAGAATAAACAAATCCGTAAGTTTAAACGTTGTTGTATTATAGAACAAAACACGTTTAATTTCAAATAAAAGACGCCAAATGCTTCTCACTCTAGTTTGTCCAGGGTGCTATGGGCATCTTTTAGAATAATACTGTTTCTCCAAATAACACTATTCGTTGCGACATTTATAATAAAAGAAAGGTAAGAAACGAAAATTATTTCATAATTTATGGTTACAACTAGGGTTTCTAATCAGAATTACATTGCGCGGATCAAATACTAGATTTTAAGCACGATTGGAGAACAAGTCTGCAATATTGAAAACCCTATTTACAACGTTGAATTAATAAAGAATTGTAAGATAGACGAAATTAGATTTATATCGTACTTATATGTTTAAAACTGGAAAGAGTTAATTTTACTGAAGAAATTAGGATTATAAAACTGTAGTTTAAAAGATGTGTGCATTGCGTATATAATATGCTCCTCTTGAAAATTAATTAAAGAGAGACGGTGACCCATGAAACTTTGGAATAGGAAGACAGCATTAACTCATTCTAATATGTACAATGTACATGATGTTTATAATGTTTACATACCGCTGCAGTACACTGTATAACATCTCTACAGTTTTCCTCCCCTGCGGTTATTCTAAAAAGCTCTCCTGCTTCTTTATCCTTGCAAAGAACCTGCTGATCGGTTAAACCCTCCTCGTTAACATCATCTTGACATATCACACCTAGAGATACAGAGATTAACGTTAGAACAGAACTTGCAACTTTTGTATTGCTAATCCCTCTTGGAATTTGGAGTCCGACGGTTTGGGCTAGTATTTGTTCGATTAGACAATGGCCTTTCAGATTAAAAGTTTTCACTGTGAATATCAAGATCAAGATTTTCAGATCAGCGCATATATATATATGCACACAATAGCTTTTGTTCTTTAAGGACGTTCAAACCAGAATGTAGAGGTTAATACGAGTAATAATGAGGGGGGCGTAGAGGCTGATACTATAAAAAAAGATAGGGTACTGGGTAAAACAATAGAAAAGGGCTTTTGTACAGTACTGCTATTAAAGTACAGTACTGTATTAAAGTACAGTACTGACAAGAAAACTGAGAACGGTTGTTGTCTATTATTTTTTCTTTTTCTTGTCATTTTTAAGGACACATGATATATAAATTTATATATAATACATATATATATATGAAAATCTCAGTCATCTTATATAGAGAGAAGGATACGCTAAATATACTTTCACTTGTAGTGTGGGGGAGTGAGGGCGGGAGGCACTATAGAGAAACCTGACCCAAAAACCAGTTTTGCGCCGGCCTTGGCCCACCCTCCATTATCTAAACCAAACCAAGATGGCGCCTGGGCCTCCGCTGCAAGGCCAAGGGCAGTGTCTGATCGAAAGGGATATCACCATATTAAAAGTGTCTATACATTTAAAAACGAAAGGGAAAAAAGCTAGTTCGTCTCTGTCTGTAAAGTTCTTCAATATTTAAAAGTACACCTTGTCTGAGTCATTTCTCATTGCACTCTGTAAACAAAGAGGTACAAAACTTTGCAACCGTCATTAAAATTTGCAAATTGTTGCCAAATTATAAAATCATTATTTAAGGTGCCAAAATAGCAACAAGCAGAACATATAAAATTTAAGCGAATTCTGTTATTTTTTTTTAATTCTTGTGTTTTTAATACAAAGATAACTGGTATGTCTACTTTTTGTCGACGAGTTTTAAATCATTATTGACTAAATTTTAGCCTTTAACATGTTTAACTTTTGAGCCAACAAATTCAGATTTCAAAATAACGTTGAATAAAAGAAAATTGAGAATAAATAAAAAAGGGACAATGTTCAAATATTGGCTTAGTTGGTGCAATGGGAGAAGGTAAAAATACTAACTTGAAATGTATAGTGTAGCCAAGGCTACTGAGACCCAATTCATGACGCGTGTGTAGACCTGGAAAAAATAAGAGAATGTAAAAAATATTTTTTTAAAACTGAATTTTTTATTTAAATATATATTTGTATGTTACAGAACTTATACAAATATTTTCTTCAAAAAAACAAGACTATACAAAATAGGATCTAAAACCTTAAAATCTGCGATCAAGGGATAGAAATTTGAATATATCCTTGAAAGCGTGAAAAGCGTCAAAATTCAACGAGCAATTAGTTTAAGAAAAAGAAGCGAAACTTTCGTCTGAAAAAATGATTTAAAAAAGAATTTTAGTTGTTTAACCAACTAAAATTATAATATTTAAAAAAAATTAGATTTGCTAAATACACAAGTTGTGAGCTTCTTCTAAAAATGTACGATTTTACTTTGTAGTTAACTGTACCGTGTACTCCGTCTCAAAATAATACCGTAAAATATGTATTATTTATAAAAAAAATCATTTTAATGATAGAAATGTAAAGGTTAATTTATTTTGAAGAAACTGAACCATCAAGATTTTATTATGCATAAAACTACATTCTATCAACCCCATATGTTGAACAATGTACACTTTATGTGCAGGGTTACCCACAAAGAATGAGGCTTCCAAGACGATTAAACAGATTTAATTCTGTATTTTCCTTAAATGTATGGTTCTCTACAGCTGTAATTGTTTTTCTTTCTTTTCAAACTCATTTAACTAGACAATTGAAAGACTATACTCAGGGCGAAAACACAAGTTCATCCTTAAATTGGTATTTTAAATGTCGTCATTAAAGTATAATCCTTTGTGGGTAACCCTGTACTTAGCAAACACTATAGAAGATAAACTAAGTGAAAATTGACAACAGTCTCATTTTCTTTTAATTACATATATACAACGCGCTTAGGGCGCGCACCCCACCTGCTGTCTGTGCTGAACCCGGTCCAAGGGTCGACTGAACGTGCGCGCACAGTGGAAATATCGCCCTACCTACCTCTCCTGGCTGATGGGGGGGGGGAGGCGTATATCTGGAAAACTAAAAGTTTTAATCTGACCTTGATTTGAAAGGCCCTGCACACTTTATGACCTATGCCAGAATGGTTGGTTTGATTTGTCCCAGGCTGATTCCGGCGGATAATAATCCTTCTGCCTGAAATCAAGGCCAAGAAACGCCTGAATATGTACTCCCGTTTTAGGGCTTAATGCATGCCTTTCAGGGACCTGTCTATTCACGTTGGGTAACATGATGTTTATATAATTCTTTTGAAGAAGTGTTTACAATTTTGAATTCAATGAAAATAGAAAATTATTTAAAACGTAAATTTAAAATAATGAAAAGTCTAACAAAGTTCTTATGCCAGTAATTTTTTAGTATGCTGAGTTTAGCTTTGAAATCAAACTTAAAACTTTAAAGCTCATTGCAAGCAAAAAATGGTTATTAAAAGGACATTATGGATTTGAGTTCATTTACCTTCACAGGGGGTTTCAGCTAATTTTACAGTATAGGGCATAAAACATTGTTGTCGGATAGAAACAAGATTCTCAAGTTGAACAGATAAACAACAGTATAACCCTCAAATCAAAACTTATAATGAAGAAATTCTCTTTATTTCCTGAAAAAATTAAATAAATAATAACATATAAAAAGTGTTACAATGAATGTTTATAATGAAAAGATTCTTACGATCTATTTTATGATATAAAAGGGTTAAGTAGTTGGACAGTCCTAAGACGTTTTTAAACTTCTGAAAAGAATGACAATTAATTATTAACGAAAGTCACTAATTCTTTATGTGAAAATCTTCTTTGTTTAACTTTTGAAAAATGGATGGAATCACAATGCTTTAGGTTATTTACACTCCGATAGGGAGAACAAAGGAACCGGCGGCTAAAATTATTTGGTTTGGATTTTAGTGTCTCCGAGAGGGGGGTCTAAGTTAAAGACGACTTTACACTGATCATAGTTAATGGTTGACAAACATACGACGCATTTATTCTATAATTGTGAATTTTAAAGTTTCTTATAAGCAAGAAATGCTTACTTTCGCTGAGAAAACATCAATGGATTTCTAATTCATACTTGAACAGTCAAAGCTTTTAAGGGTATCGTTGTGAATCGGACATGTTGCCATCTTTGAATGAAAAGTCACTTGAAATTATGCTTACAATCCCTTTAACTTAATTACACTTACAGTCCCTTTAACTTAATTCACAAAGGCAACAAAGCTATATATTGATTTTACATTTAACTAAATAAAGTTCGTAACTTAAAAATAAACTTAAAATAAAACTTTTGTTGCTGCGAGGTTACAAAGTCTACTCCAACATAATTATATTGTACATTTAGCCCCATGTCAACTGAACACCAAGCATACATAAGGCCTTTTAAGACACCAGCGTCCGAATTTAATGAATTTGAGCCGCATCTCAAATCCGCCAAAAACTGGATTCAATTGTGCACCGGCTTAAATCTTTAAACATTGAATACAATTTTAAGTGGAACCAATCATATTTGAGCCGCATCTCAAATTCTTTAAATTCGGCCTCTTGTATTCAAAAGTTAAAACACATAAAAATAAATAGCTTAACAAAATATTCATTAAAAAATCAGACATTTTTCATTTTTGAATATATTGACGTGTTTTTATTTTTCAATTATACTCATTAAACTATTAGTTTTTCATTCTCCCTTATAAATATAATTACGATATACGATGATCTATTTAATTAAAGTGTAATATTCAAGATCTTATTTAAACATAGAATTGATACAATTATGAATTAACGTTAGAAATATTGATCATTAGATGTTCCCTGGAAAAAATCTTGTTTAAAGATCAATCGAAACTTTTTTTGTGAACGTGAGGTACCCGCTCATCGAACCTAGAGGAAACGAACCTAACGTTTTTCTGACCTAACGTTTTTCCGACCAGATGAGCAATATTTTTAGGTCGGATGAGCAATATTTTTAGGTCGGATGAGCAAAATTTTAATGTACCACCTGATTATCTCTGTACAAGTAAACAGGTACTTTAAAGGACAATTTAGATCACGTATATTTTCCCATTCTTTAGTTCTTCTTCATCCCCAGGTTTAATAGAGAAATATATTCAAGGAGAAAAAATCATTTTTTTCAAATTGACACAATTTGTCGCGACAAACAAAACAGCGTATAATAATGAAACCCATTATCGGAAACCCTAGGCCGAATTTAAAGAATTTGATTCGCGGCTTAAATATAAGTCGCGGTTCAAATTTTGTTGATTTCACTAAAATTTGTATTAAATTTTTCAAGATTTAAGCCGGCGCTAAATTTAAACCGGTTTTTTGGGAATTTTAGACGCGGCTTAAATTCATTAAATTTAAATACCGGTTAGGGGTAGTTTTGTAGATCCCAGTATTTGTTATAAAAAATATTATTTCATGACGTTTCATTACATTTTTTTTCTTGTTTTCTGATTTCTTAAATTAAAATCTACGCAAATGCATTGACCAGAAAAAGAAAACTCGGAAGTTTCGTTTAACGATACTCTCTCAAATTTCCGGCTCCGCGAAGTGTAAAAAAAATCACTAAAATAAGGCAGAAACTATAGATACAAAACATTAGAAAAGTATCAAATCACCCTCCTCCCCCTCTTGTCTTGCTTCCCTGCACTAAGTAAAACCAATAACACTAAAAATTAAATACACTGCTTTCTTCGAAAGAAGAATAACCTAACTCAACCCCCCCCCCCCCCCCCCACCCATTTAACGGCAACAGCAAGAGTGTTCTTTATATTAACGTACTAACCACTGCCCCTCCCCCCAACACCCCTTAGCTTCGATAGTACTCGGGAATTCCCAGTGAATCAAACAGAAGTGCAAAGAGAGATAGTGATGGGCAAATTTAAAAATGTAAAAAAATAATTGCAAAATTTCAAAAATCCAATGTATAATCAGGAAAAACCCCAAAATATAAAAATTCCATGTGCAAAAATCAATCAAAAATATTTAGTAATATATTATTTTTTTTACATTGTGTTTCAGTTTTACAAGGCCAAATTAGACAAAGCCAAATTGGCATTTCCACCCTCTCACATAAAATGTGCCCCCTCTCGCGAAAAATGTGCACCCTATCACGCAAAATTTGCACCCTCTCACACAAAATGTACAACCTCTCATGCAATATGTGTGGTGTGCACCCTCTCGCGCAACATGTGCACCATATCATGCAAAATGTGCACCCTCTCACGTAAAATGTGCATTGTGCACCCCCTAACGTAAAATGTGCACCATCTCACGGAAAATGTGCATTTTGCCAATTAGTCCTTTTTAGCGAAGCTACAAACACCAGAGCTGGTTGCATCTTACATGTTCAATGTAGGTTCTAGGGAGTGACCAGCAATGTAAGGTAGTTTAAATGAGAATGTAGTATTGCAGAGAAATGTTAAGAATTCATTTGAGACATATAAATCGTTTTAAAGATCTATAATTACTTATTTTGAGTGCAAAATCGACGTTCAAAATAATGAATTTAAGTGGCTACGTTTTGAGAATGTTTTTATAATTATTTAAGAACGACAAAAGAATGACATTCTTCAGTAAACTAATTACTTGTTTAGGAAATCGAAAATAAGTGATCTTATTCAGTTATCAGTTTCTGTAATCTTTCATTCTTAAACAAAAATGTTCTACAGATTTCCTGGAATTTTTATTGAAAAGACGACATTTGAAGAATTTGTAGAAATCTGCAAACAATTATTTATAAAGAATAAGAAAATCAATATAATGATAAAAAATAAAAAATAATTGATTCTAACATTGATTAATTGACAAATTTCTATTGAGAAATATGTTCCTAAACATCTAATTAATTTACTGTCAAATTTTTGATACATTTTTCGTCGTCCATATTTAATAATTAAAAGAAAAGATTTTCAAAACGCGACCCACCCAAAATGATTCCTGAATAAATTTTCCACAATAGTAATACTACATTCTCAGTTCAACTACCATTCTACCAACTTTAGGGGGAACAAAAAGTGTGAATTTGAAAAAAGGCATATTTCGAAAGCTAGGTTCTCTATCTTGTGAAATTAACAAAATAGAATGTTTTTAAAATGAACCAAAAAATAATGATGACTATCTCTGATAAGGAGTGCAATTCAATTACAACTGGAAACCCCAAATTAGGTTTCAAATCAAAGGGAAAGAGAGTTTACAGGTTAAAAAAGGAGGATATGGTCGATACGATAATAATATATTAATCTCAATACAAAACTATCTCTACCTCTTTGTTCTCTATTTAAAAAAGTTGAGTTTTGTTATTATGAAGCGTTAAGAGATTCCATCAAAGTTTTTAAATATATATTGATTATCTTCCTTATATTGTTCACAAATAAAGGTTTAAAGAATGGTACGGTTGTCAAATGGGAAACGCCACGTTTTGAATGGAAGATCAATTGTTAATGTCAGGGGCGTATTTAAGAATTTGTCCGGGGGGGGGGGCTTATATTTTTTCTTTCCAGGGGGGCTCAGCACCCGTTGGAGCCTGAAAAGCCCCTGACATTAATAGATTTCACTAATCCAAGAGGGGGATTAAATGAATCTATGTAAGACAGTCCCGGGAAAAAAAGTTTCTGAAAAAAAACCTGGAAATAAAAACTTTGGAAAAAAAGTCTTTTTTTCCTGAAATAGTATGGGGGCTGCCAATAAAGTCTCAGGAAATAAGATCTCAGGAAAAATAAAGAAGAAGAAGAAAATAAATCCGAGGAATAGAAAACCTAGAAAAACCAGGACTTTTTTCCATTGTGAATTTTGCATTTTCACTTGTTAGAGGACTTTTTTCCGAGGACTTTTTTGTATAAAATCATACTGGAGCCAGAAAAAAAATCCTAAAAAATAAAGTCTCGAATTGGTAGGACTTTATTTCCGGAGACTTTTTAGTAAAAGGACTTTTTTCCACAGGACTTTTTTAGTGTGAAATTTTAGGACTTTTTTCCGGAAACTTTTTTTCAAGGACTTTTTTGGCGGTTACCTGATAAATGTGTATGCAGTACCTTTTAATCAAAATCACAGAGTAGATATTGATAGAGGTGCAGTCACCAGCGTACCAAGTACAAAAAGCAAGCTGGACAAAACTGTACAATTTTAGAAAAATTGGGGCTGTTAGTGTACGTATTCTTAAAAACAATTTTTTTTACAGTGCTAATTTTATTTACTTTCTTATTTTTTGTTTACATTTTATGGGGAAAATATCTATATATATTTCATATTATTTAGTATTGATGTGTACGCCGGTATAATTCCTACTAAACATATGATAAACCCCTGCAGACTCTGCAGCATGTGTACTGTATGAACCCCACTTCTTCTTGGAATCCAGGTGTCGTGAGTTGATTTGGCTGAGTGTCTATTTTTGTCTATGATTAAAATGTTTTGATTTTTCTATCATTTGTTTACATGTTTACATAACAATGCATCTGATTGGCTCCTGTGCAAGCCAAGGAAAATATTCCTTCCTACTCAGCATGTCTAGCAGGGGAGTACACAATGTGGATTGAAGGGGGACTTCATTGGGCTAACCCAAGGAGTATGGAATAGAAGGGAGATACAATTGACCTGGACCGCCCTACCATATGATTATGTATGCTTTGCAGACGGTACTTAATTTGTATAAGAAATATTCAGAATAGGTTATTGTATACGTGGTAATTGTACATCAGACAAATATTTCTTATTCAAATGAAGTACCGTCTGCAAAGCGTGTATATAATCATGGTAGGGAGGGCCGCGTCAGTTGTATCTCCCTTCTATTTCATACTCCTTAATTTCTACCTAAATTGTAGGTTTATCTACTGTACAGATTGTATATGTATATCATAGATAGAGATGGGCATCGTTTTTTTTGGAAAGAATGACATTTTTCGTGAAAAAAGGTGTTTTTTAAAAGTAAAAAAAGATGGACGAACGAAATAAAAAAATGATAGTTTTTCAAAAACAAAAAAAAAAAACGAACTATCATTCGTTCGACAGATCTTGATTGTTTATGGACGATTTTGGTCGTTTTTTTAATAAATGAACCAATTTTCCTTTTTTTTGAACTACAGTTTTGTCTTTCTGAACGAATGATTTTTCCGAACACATTTTTTGAAAACAGTAGTTTGTTTACCAACTAATTTTAAGAAAAAAACTTTTGACAAACGAATGTTTTTTTGAATGAACGATTTTATTAAATTAACGATTGTTCTGAACAAGCGATATTACTGAACTAAAAATTTCAATGTATGATCGTTCAGTGAGAAAACAAACGAAATAGATGGAAAATGAACGATAATTTCGAGAACAAACTTAATCAATTATTTTTTGAATGATTGAAAAGAAAGGAACGAAATGGACCGTTCATGAACGAATAACGAACGAAATAAAAAAACTAACGCGCGCATTTCTAAATTCATAAACTTAATATTAAAGACTGCCTAACGAATAGATGTCAAAACGTTTTCAATTAAAAATATATTTTAATTTAACATTGAAGGAGCAGTCCTATATAGGTAATAGTTTCATATATACGGTGGTAGGCGATACTATCAATTTATAGAAGACAACTTTTTTTTAAGTTTTTATTGTTAACAAGCTTTTTACAAGTTTGCAAGTAATTAAAGAGGAGGTTTTTTAAATTTACAGTTTCCATTTGTTTGTATATTTTCATTCTTTCTAAAAGTTTGAAATCAAAAGTCACCTTCATTGTATTCATTATCGCCGTACGTAAACTTCATCTCTCCAACCTTACATCTAATCACGTTGGATTTATTTCGCTTAACATACAGTACATGGATGGAGAAAACAGAATTAGGTTATTTTTGACCCAGCTCGACATTTCGGCAGACTGTAATCACCAAAGAGCGGCCAGAGCCGGAAATATAAAAGAAGTATCGTTGGACGAAACTCTCGAGTTTCCTTTTAGGGGTCTTAAGGGGTCTATACATTTGTGTAGATTTGAAACAACAACAAAAAACTAGAATAAAGAGAAAAAATAAAACTAAATATATGAAGTAATTTTTTTTTATATTTCTAAATCTACACAATTGCTATACCTCATTCGTGAAACCCGGTTTCCGATACTGGGTTTCATAAGGATACCCTGTCTTAAGTTTTGGGCTCAGAGCTGTTCAAAAAAGAGGAGATGGACATATTATTGAATGTTTCAGGCTGCGGGCAAAAATTTTGTTTTTAAAAAGGAGGAAATTATTGATATTTTATTTTCTTTAAATATCTTTATATTAGATGGTCAGGATCGAGTATTGAATACAATGAATAATACATAAAATGTTTTTCTCGAAAAAAATATCAATATTTTCAAAAACATATTTTTCAATGTATACATACTAAGAACATAATATTACAAGAATAACAAATTGGATATATCAGAAGATATACTTTAGTTTCATTATGAAACTTATTTGTACATGAAGTAATATGAGTTGAATGAAAACACTTCACAGTTCATTAATAAATATTTTAAGCTTCATTAATAACTTATTATTATTAAAATAGTAATTAGTATGGTGGTAGGCTATTGTATTAATATGATAAAGACAACTTTTGATTTCAATTTTGATTTATATCAAGCTTTTAAACAACATGGATACACAAAAACATGGAAACAAAGAGAAGTTTTTATTTAAAAAAGCATCTCATCAATTACCTGTAAACTTGTAATTTCAAAAAAGCTTGTCAAAAATTAAAACTTAAATATAAAAGTTGTCTTCATTATATTAACATAATCGCCTATATACCACCGTAGTTTATTAAAATTAGAAATACATCTATTTAATTAAATTTATTAAAAAACACTCAGTTATTAAAAAAAAATTTTGCCTGATAAAGTTGAAATCTTTGCATTGAGGGTTGTTTGAAATTACGCTTTTACTTCCTTTAAATTAGCAATGATGCAAGAAAACATAATCTAATAACTTGCAATTAAATACATTGCAGGGTTCTCATTTCAGATCAAAACAAACTTTGGAATAATTTTCAACTGTCTGTTGTTCTATAATATGTACAATTTAGAATTTCACCCATTAGGATTTTTCCACAAATAATGATTACATAAAATTAATTCATGTTAAAAGCAGGTTTAAGTGAAATCTTGGGACACAATCTCATGTTTCATATAAACCATCTTGCACCATGCAATATATTATTGGTTAACAAGTGTCAAATAGTTAATTGATCTGAACCAGTGCAAGGATTTGTCGGTCCAGATTAACCGTATACTTAAAGGAATTTAGTCTTTGCCAAAAACTCAACGTTTTTAATCCCTATGTCTTCACCATTTGATTGTGTAAATCTTTGGTATTTCAAACTTAATTGTGCTAACATATGTAAGGTATACTATAGGTAACATTGGGTTACATAGATATAGGGGTTATAAAATCGGAGTTTGTGGCAAAGACTCATTCCTTTACTCGTATCAGCCCTTCTAGTAAATCCAGAGTGTAGTGGACCCAGCGCGTTTGATGGAAAAATTTAGATAAGCTGGATACAGTCGGAAACAGCATGTGTAAACTTTAAGTATTAATTCAAAAATTCTAAAAACTGATAAATATCTTTAATCCGTATGATTTGTTTTGAAATAAATATCTAACAAATTGAAGCTAGTTTACAAATCAAACAATTCTAAAACATCATCATCCCCCCGGGACAACTTTGGAGGGAACAGATCCATTTCATGAACAAAAGTGTCAGCCAACGATATTGTTTCATCGTCAAACATTCTGTCAAATAAGGTCACATGATCTGCCCATGCAGTAGTCCCTGATCTGTCCTAAAGAAACAATATCATAATTAATAATTTATTTATGCAGCAGATACGAAGATTTAAATTGTCAGAACTTGGCACTTTCTGATAAAAGAAGTCGAGAAGATCAAGCTAATACCTTGCCCGATCCACAACGGTACCCTTGTTACATTGTTACATTGGTATCTAATTAATACATGATTAGACAACGCGTTTAAGGGTACCGTTGTGAATCGGGTATTGCCAACTTTTCATGTAGAGTCACATTAAAATTTAGCTTACAATTCCTTAAATGGGAGGGGAATGATTAATTGTAATCACCTTTTCCAGTTCAGAACTTGAATTAATTGGGTCTTCAAGGTCAGGTGTAGTTGTCGGAGTGTCTCTCTTGATATTATTATGAGCATCTAAGCTTTCTTCGACTACTACAGGGTTGGAGGGAGACTGGGAAGAAAATGAAGATTCTACGGATCAGGTTTTTTTTAGATTGTCAAGCTCACATTGGTTAAGATTTTCGTAAAACAACAGGGAATCTTACCAGAACGTTTTTTGAAAATTTAAAATTTACAATCTAAAGAAATTCCTTCTGGCTTAATCAAGTATCTTGGCTGAAGAGGATCTATTGGAGATGGAAGAGGTTGATGTGGAGGTTGATGAATTGTTTGATGAAGTGGTTGATGAGGGTGCTGCAAAAGAAAAGGATCTGCTTGATTATGATGTAGCACACTACCCCCGCTCTCAACAATCTGAAACTGAAAATTATGAAATAATATTTTTAATTAATTTGTCATCGATGAATGTAATAAATTTTTCTGAGATTATATCATAGGGGTTTCATAATACTGAACTTGCATTCTAAAAGAGCTAAAGTTTTATCTTTCTACATATATTTTGCTTGTCTGAGTGTTTGTTTATATTAATTTAAACGTAGAAAACAGCTGAACCGATAGGGCTCAAAAGTTTTTGAGACAATTCACATAACCCCAGAATTTCAAAGTTTTGTCTCCAAAAAAATTGTTTTCGTAAAATTTGGAAAAAAATAAAAATGTGTCTCCAAAAAAACTTAGATTTTCGTATAACTTTGTAAATCCACGAAAACATATGATGAAAGCCTGGTTGAAAGCCGTCTTTATTACTTCATTAAAAAATATTGGTATATTAAATTTCGTATATTTTCACAGGATTTTAATCATACATACAAAGTATAATATTTGTAAGGTAGATTTTATAGTTAATTTAACGAGTTACTTTTCTAAATTTATAATTGAATATACGACATTTTAAAAATTCTGAAAAAATATGAATGTTCTAAGGAAACACCACTCACTTGTTTATACTTTCTTGTAGCCCTGGGCATATACATTTTGCAATTTAGAATTATAAAGCTCTTGTTTTTAGCTTTAATTTTTTAAGAAGTAATTGGCAAAATTCTCATTGATTTTATAGCTGAGCGTATGCTCACTTTAGATCACCTGTGATGGAGTAAAAATGTGACAAGAGAAATAATGAAAAAAAATTATTTTTTAAGGAATTAAAGTTTGTTTGTCCACTATTTTTCTGAAAAAAATAATGAAAGGTTTTGGTATAATTCTATTTAATTGGTTTTCCCAGGCTTTGAGATATAGTTAAAGGGACTGTAAAGGAAAAATGAAAGGGGTATTGGCTGAATTCTAATCACTTTAGCTCTTTATGATCGCGACCCTTGAAAGTTATATCTGACGTTTCTGTCTCGATAAATTGATATAAAACTGTGTTAAAGGAATTGAGTTTTTGCCACAAACTCTGAGTTTCTAATTTCAATATCGTTGCAACCCAATGTCGTAGACCTTTAATATTTCAAACTTTGAAAGAAATTAGATCAAATAATATAAGTTTTAAATATCAAAGGTTTACATCATAAGGCTGCAAAGATATAGGTTTTACAAAAAACTGAATTTGTGGCAAAGACTCAATTCTTTTATACGAAAATTCATATATATTCAATTTTACATAGAAATAGTAGGGTTATCTTACAAGAAAGCTGGGGAGTGATTCTTTTCAGTCGATAAGGATTTTTAAATTTGTTTATTTTGAAAAAAAGTTCCTTAGTTCGTATTCCTCGTCCCTTGTTCCTTATCTCTTGTTCCTTATCTCTTGTTTCTTATCCCTTGTTTTTTATCCCTTGTTTCTTATCCCTTATTTCTTATCCCTTGTTCCTTGTTTTTCTTTTTCTTTTACCCTTGTCTACTATAAACCTATTCTAATGTTTTTTGTCCCTTGTCCATTTGCATCTAGGTACACGCGCTGTCAAATGGCATTTGTCCCCCTTGTTCCTTTAACCCCTTGTTTCATTGTCCCTTGTCCTTTGGCCACAATTATTCCCTTGTCCCTCCCTACCTTTGGTTGATGAAGGATTGAGAGTAAGCGGATTGCTCTCATCATGGCTTCCTACAAACAATCACAGATGTTCAGGAGGCACTAATGGTGCCAAAACTTTGTGCAACTTGCAATGCAAACAAAAAAAAACTAAAGAGCAAAGCAAATCCTTTTAAACGAATTATAAGCAAAAACAAAACAAAAAAGCAAAGTGGTAGAAAGTGCTGATTTTATAAGTTAGGAAAAAAAGCTAAACAAACAAAAGTATATCAGTTAAGTATTATATAACAAAATAATAAGGGGTAATTGGTGAATTTTGAAAGTTTTTAAAAGGGATTTTTTCATAATATTTCTAAAGGCCATTAAAGATTATTGAAAAAAGTATGAGGGTTCAAATAAAAACTTTTTTTAAAGGAAAAGTATAGCAATATTTTCAAGTGTCCCTCCGGGGCACAGAGGACAAGCCCGCTGTTTTTCAACAATTCAAATGTTTTTTTTTAACTTAGATTTAGTTTTTAACAACAATTCATATCAAAATATTTATTTTTTGCTACTTCTGGAAAGTAAATATTAATATTTCTTAATTAAAAATTCAACAGGTTACAATTACAAGTGTTTCTTTAGATAAAAAGAATAAATCCCGAATCAATCCAAACTCAAAGATTTAAGGACACTGTTGTGAATCAGACATGCGGTTACTATACTGAGGGGAATATCGTTTTGAGGCCCCGTTTTTAAATACTTAACGTGGTGAGACTTTTGAGAGGCTTCACATCAATCTGAGACGGGAATCATATTTCAAACATTGCATCATTGCATGCAAGACAAGTCAGCTTTTTTACTCTGACCAACGATTAGATTTTTAGTTTTTTTTTTGTTAGAAAAAACCTTTTTCGTCAATTTTTTGATCAGAGGAAAAAGTTTGCAAAATCTAACTAAAAAGCAAACGCATCGAGAAAACATTTTATAATTTAATTAATGATTTAATTAAAGAATCTATCTGTCTAAAAACGAAACTCAAAACGTTGCCATCTCAAGTCGTGACACGCCACTCTACAAATGAATGAATCGCTCAATATAACGCCTACATTCCCTTTAACTTAAAATAATAACGTAATTCTTACAGTCTCTTTAAATTTCTAAATTTCGTAAGTCCCACAGCGGATTGCAGAATCACCTTCAAAGATAAAACAAATGTGTGATATGCCCCCCAAAAATGGAAAAAAATAGAATTAAATATGACTTAAATATCGAAACGTTTTTTTTCTGAATTTTGTGTAAAAACTTTTTTTATATTTAACAACAAGGTCAAATCCTGATATTTCAAACTGATTGCACATGCATGAGGATAACTCAGATAAAATACATTCTTTTAAATTTAAAAACTATTCAGATCACAATACGCTCAGACCAGAACACATGATTTTTAATCTTTTTTCTTGAAAGAAAAATCAATTCCTTAATGAAATTTTTTTATTGTCTTTATAATAAAACAAGACATTCATTTATATGTTGTGTATAGCCGGCCAAACGGTTGGGCTGACATTTTTTGTGAAAAGTCATGGGTGGCCGGGATGTGTTATAGGCTAAAATTTGTAATTATTCATGGGCAACGCCAGGCCCTTTAGTTTTATGTATTAATCTTATTTCGATAGTTTGAACTTTATCAAAGCTAGGCAGTACAGGGATACACGCGTATTCTTAACTCATTTCTATAGATTCAGTGAAAGATTAAATTCATTAAATTCACTTAAAAATGATGTATCCTGTTGAGCCTGTAAAAGAAATAAAACCAAACTGTGATGATGCACCCCTGAATTGTCTGTTGCGCTGGAGATCTTGATTTCAGTCCCACCGTTCCGATCTGGGAAAACCAAACCAAATATAAATATCACGGAACATGACGGAAGCAAGACGGTTGTCTGTAATTTTTGAAATTATTTGCGGCATTCATCCGTCAACCTTCTTTTACATTCACGAAATAAACACAAAATTCTCCTAGTTCTGGCATTTTCCAAATGTGGTCTGCCTTTTTGTGATGTCAATACTACTTAAATTAAACCAAAATCGTCGATTAAACAAAATTCTTCATAATATTTTGAAAGCCTCAACAAAAAAGCAAACTACATTTCGGAAATGCCAGACTAGGCGTATTTTGTGATAAAAAAGGTAATCATATATTTTACGGTTAAATTAAATCAATTTTAAAATGAAGATCTTGTGCTACGGCTGAGAAAATTCTTACCAATTTTAATTAATTTTGATTGCAAAATTTAAAATAAGGAGAAACTTTATTTTTAGTACATTAATTAATCATTTTTTATTTTTAAGCTCAGAACCTTATTAACAATTTTCAGATTTAATTCATTTTTTACTTGTTTTACATTAACTGATATTTTTGACTCTCAGACAATTTATTACATAACTATTTTGAAATTTATTCAGAGAGATTTTAAAGATAAAGTACAATTAATTTTTGTTTAATAAATGATATTGGTTCCTGTGTCTGTATATGAAGGGTAGATGACCATGTATGCAACTAGAACTACAAAACATGCTGCAAACACTAAAATTTTATTTTCATGTTTTTATTATTTTGTTATAAGCAGCAACT
This sequence comes from Eurytemora carolleeae, assembly GCF_000591075.1. Classification (NCBI taxonomy): domain Eukaryota; kingdom Metazoa; phylum Arthropoda; class Copepoda; order Calanoida; family Temoridae; genus Eurytemora; species Eurytemora carolleeae. Next base: position 457,064 of record NW_019396741.1, read on the forward strand.
TCCCCAAGATATTTTCCCAAATGGCAACTTCCCAAATGTGCAATTTTCCAAGCGGCAAATTCCAAGTCTACCCAAGCCGCAGTGCATGGTCCCTTGTTAGTTCTAGCCGCAGTGATCAGCCCCAAGCCCAAGCCTCAGAAAGTCTGACCTAACCTTTTGGAAGTTGCTGCTTGGGAAATTGCATATTTGGGAAGTTGCCACTTGGTAAATTGTCACTTGAGAAGTCGCCCTTGGGAATTGCCTTTGGGAAAATACCTAACACCACAATTATAAGGAAGGTTTCAATGTAAATTTTTTAAAAATGGTTCTTTAAAATTACATCTAAAATCTCTTTTTTTATTTTTCAGTTATCGTTACATTTTTATTGTACTTCACCCACTTCCTATACCAGGTACAGGTTTTGGTGACAGATTGTACAGACATTTTATTGTTGCGTTGCTTGGATGTGTTGACCGGTCCTGAGCATTTTCCTTTTCAACACCACAAGAGTCGACCAGATGATATCTCCCACTGAACGTGTATACGAGGAACATACTTTGAGTTAATTTATTAAATGAAAATGTTTCCTGAGATGATGATGGAAAGTATAACGTAAAGTTGACGATTTTTCTCCTCAAAATCTAAACAAGGAGTTATATAAATGCTACAAACCTCCTGGGGAGGGGGCATAAACAAATAGATTATAGTACAATCGGTAGCAACTGAGAAATCATACCTTCCCCCTCCCCCCCCCCTTCCTGTCCACCCATTATTCATACCATACTTTCTTAATTTTTTACTCCTGTTGCAATCTTAATTTTTGTTTACATGAATAAAGAAATAAACACTTGTTAAAAGCAATAATTTAACTACTTACCACCTGCCAGTTTATCCAAGCTGCTATAAATAAAACTGGTTTTAAACAGCTGATACAAAAAAATGGCGGACATTATATTTCAAAATCTTCTAAAGTTATTAAAATACTAGTTTGGTTTAACGGTGAAAGATTATTAATTAACTTTATATTTCTGCTAAAAAATTTTGATATAAATTATTGTACAAATAGATTGATAAATTGATTCATAACTAAACCCTTAATTTGATTTAATGTTGATGATTTGTATAACTTATTTTTTCAATTGAGATTTCTCTACTTTTAAGTGGCTTGATCGCATTTCTGCTGCAGGAAACTAGGAGAGAATTATCATATTTCAAGCAACACTGTCCTCCTCATTTTTTATGGGATAAAGGTACCATGATTTGACACATTACTCTTTAAATGATGGCTCACATAAAATTTGTTTAAACTTGAGTTCCGAACAAAGAGAATAGAATATATATTAGAGTGGAATTTAGTAGAAAAAAGTGTAAAACGGCCATTTTGTTGTACTGTTTCCATACTGCAGGTGTACTTCACATATTTATGCTATACAACCTTTTGGGCCCTTGAACATCATTTTACAGAAAATCTAAAATTAATATTAAAAGAAAACCAAATTATGAAATAGGCTGGTTTCATAATTTACCAATGATCATTTCACATAAACTCTATGCCTTTCACTTTACAAACGATGATTTTCCGTTATAACAATAAATCAAATTTGTGAACATTTACATGATTTGTACACTTTGAACTCCCTTTCAGGCTGAAAGGGACTGACAAAATTCATACCGAGGGATTGTCTAAATTTCACTCTAATATATATTCTATTCTCTTTGGTTCCGAAATGTTTTAAAAATAAACCACCATATTAAGATTTTAAAAGTTAATTGTAAAACCCTCTTGAGAAGGCAAGTACAGCGTGAGAACAAAGAAATGCCAACGTTTCTTAAAGAAATTTTAACAAAAGATTAAACTTTCCTTTGATTTTTAATTTCTAAATGAATATAAATTTATCATATTTTATTTATTTTCATAAAGCTCATCTGCTTGCTTATAACTATAATATCATTGAAAGAATTCAAAGCTTAACATATGCCAACAATAAAAAGAACTCCATTTTTTACCCAACCATATACTAGAAATAGCCTTGGTGAGAATTCTAGATTGAAAACCTGAAAACTAAGAAACAGGGAGACATCATCAAAGCAACAATTCAGTTTCTCATGTTTATTGGACAATATGTCGTCTTCTTGATCCAGGGTTATAAAGTTCTTACTGTATCAACATATAGGTTTTCTTATGGAAAATTATAAATAATCAATATTATTTGATCTTACAGAATTCATTGTTTGAAATATCTGATCATTTAAGGATTATAAATTAGAGTTTGTGGCAAAGGCTCAATTCTATTATATTATTATAAATAATTAAATAAATATTATTTTTAAAAGAAACGTTATAACTTGCCCCCCCCCTGTCCCCTTAGAAAAAATGATTTCAGGGTTGATAAAATAAGAAGTTGAGAGTTGAGACCCGCAAACTTGAAAAATGATTTTAAAATTAAAAGTTATAAATATATTCCTTTAATTATTTACCTGATATTCAAATGTGTGAAGTTATCCATATCAGCCTGAGACTTTAAAATAAAAATATTTGAATTAGAAAATTCTTTTCAATGTGTGTAAAGTAAAAATCGTTGCATGTTTATTTGTTTGTTTGATCATAGCTCTTGAATTCCTTTATGTATAAGAATTCAGTTTTTGTCACAAACTCTGATTTTGTTATCCCTTTATCTTTGCATTTCAATGTCGGAGACCTTAGATATTTCAAACTATGAATTATTTTAGATCAAATAATGATAGTTTGAAATATCATAGGTTAACACCATCAGGTTGCAAATATATAGCGATTTGAAAATCAGAATTTGTGGCTAAAACTCAGTTCCTATATCCAGTAACATATTAAACAAACAAAAGTTTTTAATTCCAATGTATTTAGAGCGGTTCGCGTTTCTTTAGGTTTTAGATGTAACTTTTATGGAAGCATTTCTTCATTGTTCATTATAAAAAAGTGACAATGCTAGATTAAGCAGTTTTTTACATTTTTTTTGTGGATTTCTAAAATGTTGAAAAACCACCTCAAACTTGACGAAGGATAAGTTTAAACTAATGGAGCATTACTTGTACGACTTCATGACCTCAGAGTTCCTCTAGTTGGAGTTTACGCACAAGTATGAAAACAGTAAAGAAATTGAGTTTTTGCCAAAAATTCAAATCTTCTAATCTCTATATGTTTGCAATAATATGTTTTAGACCTTTGATATTTCAAACTATGAATTCTGTTAGATAAAATAGTCTAAGTTTGAAATATCAAAGGTTTACACCATCAGGTTGCAAATATATAGGAATTAGAAAATTTTAGTTTGTAGCAAAAAGTCAATTTCTTTGTACGGTTGCATAGAAGAATTTCAAACATTTTTGCTCGTCAATACGTGGAGTTTTAATTGCAATTTTCTTTAGTTTGACGTGGTCGATTTGTAGTAATCTATTATTGTCTTTGTTTTTATTTGTAAGATCGATCATAGCTCCTGAACTACTGTAAAGTAAAGTAAAAAATTATTTATTTATGAAATATAACAAAAACATTCAAAATAAAGTGTTTCAGGAGAAAATATTTAAAAACCTCTAAAAGTAGAGGTTGTGAGAATATTTCCCCACAATTCTAAAAAAATATAAAAATATAAATAAAAAGAAAAGGAAAGGATAAGGGGAAAGTTACATATTTATTGTTTACACTATATTTTATAGAAATTAGTGGTGGATTGTTAGTATTTTTCGACGATGAACTATAAACTTTTAGAAATAAAAATAATAGATTTATTTGTAATGTTTAAAAAAAAAGTAAAAAAGCTTTAAGGAGTGTGAAAGAGAGGTTCTATGAAAAACGGGCATTTTTAAGCATATTTATACTGGACCAATTTGCCTCAAATTTTTAGATTTTACCTTTTCGGCTTTTAGATTTGAAGAGAAACCAGGGATTTCATTTTTCGCATCTTTCTCTATTCATATTTGGTTATTCCTTTCGTTCTTTTTGGAACTTTTTGATATCTTCTGCAAAATATTCAGAAACTTTTGATAAAAAAACCTTCATTTTGAGACTTTTGATTCCAATATTTTGATCAGAATTGTCTACTGTATCAAATTGTCATTTGTCCAAAATTAATCATGATAGTTTAGCCCTACATACAATCCAATCTAAATGATAATTTGCTCTTAGCTCATATATAATAAATGTATATACAAGGTGTCCCATCATATTATATTAGATATATAATAAATGTATATACAGGGTGTCCCATATTATATTAGATCTTCTAAATTAAAATTTCTGGGACTTTAAGAAGAATAAATTTATCTTGAAAAATTGAAAAATAATATAAAAATTTTCTTGCAAATTTTTTTGAATATTATATGTTTATTTTGGCGTTAACCCTATTCCCGCTGGGGGGGGGGTCAATTTGACCCCCCCCTGTAGTTTTTTTTACATAACTCAAAAAGTATTGGTCTGAGGCTGTTGAAATTTTCTGACTTTTCTTACATACCCAAAGCCCTCCCTTTAGGCCTAAAACCGGGCTTTAATACTAACTGCCTGAGTCCTCAGGCACACTGCCTGAATGACTGCTTTTGCCTGTAGCAAACTAAATCTTTGTTTTGACCCACTTTCACTTGTCAGATTTTGATAAAATTTAGCTTTTTGGAAAGCCTATGACATAAGGAAACGGATTGCACAAGTTTTGCGAAAAAAAATTGCAAATTTTTTGCAAACAACCTGTCAAAGGAAATTTGCACATTTTTAGTTTTTCTTGATTAAAAATCAGGTTATTTAAAATTTTGCAAATATTTTTGCATATTTGAAATGGCATGATAAGGGCTTTTCAAAAATGTATAATTTGTCATTTTTTGGACAAATTTTTTTTGCAAACATTTTTACTATAAAACTGGATTTTGCAATAAAAAATTAAATTTTCGCAAATTTGCAAATTTTTTTGCAGATTCTAAAAGTAGAGCACAAGAGCTTTCTAATGATGTATCATTTGTCATATTTGGACATAAAACATGGGATTTAGAGGGGGGGGTCAAATTGACCCCCCCCCCCAGCGTATCCTGGTTTTCAAGTACCCCAGCGGGGATAGGGTTAAAGCTTGGAGATAATCTTATATGATATGATATGTGTCCGTTCTAGGTCGCCTGGACCAGATTGGCTGAATATTTTGATGTCTGTACCCTGGGGTTGACATAGGCTTAAAAAAATGCCATGTGCACTTTAGCTAAAATGTTAATTTAATACAAAGCACGGAAGTAACTAGGACTATGAATAATTATAAAAACTCCAGTAAGTCTGTTAAAGATCAAAGATGCTACAAATTTACATCATTTTTTAATAAATTTTGTATAAAAAATTACTTATTTAATGCGTTTTAAATTTTTAAATATTAGACCTTGAGGGGCAAATCTTTCCATGAAAAAGGACGTTAACGTCCTTTTTCATGGAAAGATTTTCTGTACACGTCCTTTTTCATGGACGTTAACGTCCTTTTTCATGGACGTTAACGTCCTTATTCATGGAAAGATTTTACACTGTACATTATAAAAAAGATCCAGTTTACTCTTTTCATTGGTGGATTTTAAAAATGTTTAATATCATTTATATGCTAATTTTTCATCTAATGTTGGCCTTGGAAACATCCTTATAGTATCTAACATTCGGGATTGGGAGAGACATCTTTCTAATAGCGATGGAAAAAATATCAATTTTGGTTCGGTTAGATTTTCGGAACATCTTATATTTTAATCATCGTTTATATTTTAATCATCGTTTATATTTTAATCATCGTTTATATTTAAAGTTGCATTGTTCAAAGTTAATTATCTAAAAACAGTAAATCCCTGTACATTGAGTTTGCTTTTACGGAGGATAGTTTACAACTGAGTAAACCTCTCTTCTCCTCCGTATATTTCTAACTCCTGTATCTTCAAGGAATCCCGAGGAAAGAACCTCCGAACTATCTATTGTCGACGGCATGGTGAATCCAATATCTTAGATAACCCTAGATAAAGAAATATGCTCTGTGTCAAAAATTGTTTTGAAACTTTGAAATTCACAAAAATTGCTGGTGGCAAGCAAAAGAATATATAATAAATTACAACAATTCACTTTTAAGTATCGTCTTTTAAGAAGAAAATGCGCGAATTTTTTCACAAAAACTTTGCAGTGCGGGTGATTATTTTATTCATCGATTTCTCCTCACGAAATGTTACTTTGAATCGGTGATTAAAGATTTATACCAGTTCAGCGAAATCTCTCCAATTCATTAAATTTCGCCTCAGACAGCTTTAAAGTTGTCACATATATTGGATTCCACTATTTTTTACCACATCAATTTCACCAGAATCAGATGATTCATTTGGCGTACCGTCCCGTCTTGCCTTATATGGTCTGTATATGTACTTTATAGCATGCTCTTGCTGGATTTGAGTCGGCCCTTTACTGTACTGGAGTTTACAGTGACTCAGTTGTCTCATGCTTTATACGGCGCACTGTATCATACTTGTTTGCTTAAAGTATTATAACTGAAGGAATGANAATTTAGACACAATTTGAATAATAAAAGAATGTCGAGGCCCTTGAAGTTTTACTATACATTGAGAACCCTGGCAACTTTGGAAAAGAAAGAAGATTGTTAGAATCAAGTTTTGGTTTCAATAGTTCTATGATTTTTAAGCTGCTGGTAAATTATTTGCTTTACAACGACACTAACTATGCATGGTACAGCTTTTTTGCAGTTGTATTGGACTCAATGCTTTTTCACAGTTGTTTTGGTCTCATATTGTATTATTTAGAGTATGATCAGAAACGAAATCCTCTCACCCATTTAACTGAATCTGAGCAGAGTAGATTACCATCATTATCCATGAATCCTGGGATTCCTCGATATTATAGACTTGGAAAGAACTCAATAGTAAAAAAGTCCAGATTGAGTGAAATAACAAGGCATGGTTGCACTTAAACTATATTTACATAATAACGATACAAACGATTAGTGTTGGACCATCTAAAGTTGCTCTAAAACACATGACATTTGCCTGAGGCAAAAATATTTCAATTCCATTCTGATCAGATACTTTGTGAGAACTGCCTAGGTCTTGGGGCATAACATGGCCGATGGCCATGCTTTCTTCCCTAGCTAGACAAATATCAATCCTTCCCTAGCTCTGCCCTTTAAACCGTACCAACTTGATATATACGAGATAAGAAAGGGTTCAATACCCTTGCAGGTCTAGCGTGTGCAGTACTATATACAAATGGAAAACCCTTGGTTGGGTTCACAATATCATCAAGAGATGTATCTCCCCTGGTTTCTGAAACTGGACCAATTGCTCTTGTACCAGCCCGTCTAAACTACCCATACAGATGCAGAGGAGAACAAGGATATACAGAATACAGAGGAGAACTAGGATAACCAGGATACAGTGGAGAACTAGGATACCAGATGCTGCCCCATCCTGATATTTGAGATGCTGCTTTTTACAAACAGCTCTTCACATATCTCGAGCAGCTAGAAGATTCAGTCAGACCTAGGACTCCAGGAGCAGAAGCTAAACCTGATATTGGAGATGATGCTCTTTACAGACAGCTCTTCACATATCTGTTGTAGAAATAGCTACGGGACACATAGGAGTACTAGGAATCCTAGGACACATAGGAGAACTAGGACTTCCAGGACACAAAGGATAACTAGGATATCCAGGACACACAGGAGAATTAGGTCCTCCAGGACATATAGAAGAACTAGAATATCCAGGGCAAAGATCAGCCAGTCTGACTATAGACCAAGATTCTCCAGCTGGTTTTATGATATTATTCATTGAAACTTCGTTTTAATTAAATACTTAACATGATTAGCTTAAATCATGCAACATACTTAAATTACACTAAAAATATGGGGAAAGATAGATTTAATCTTTAATCCTGTAAATATGTACCTTAAACTTTAACTGTTCGACAAATATGTAAATAAGATGGTCTTAATCATGTGATATCAATAACGTTGTAGGAATTGAATTAACCTAAGCTATTGAATAAAGTTAGTTGATTGAGACTTGGCTTTTGATTACATTTTCAGAAGCATAGTAAGCTTGGAACTAAGCTTTGGTTCTCGTTGAAACAAACGTGCGGAGATCTCTGCTAGTTGATTTAGCATTAAATTGAATATAGCTTGAAAGATAGCTTGGGTTCTCGTCTAAACATAGGAGCATAGATCTTGCATTGATAATTGGCCATTGAATCCAATATAGCTTGAAAGATAGCTTGGGTTTTCATTGAAAAATACAAGCAGAGATCTTTGCTAGTTGATTTAGAATCAAATTAAATACAACTTGAAAGATAGCTTAGGTCCTCATTGAATTATACGAGTTGAGTGTGTGTCCTTTAAAACCGGAGAGTTAAGCCTAGTTGAGATATTGCCTGTGTGGCATTTAGAATCAGAGTATTAGTCCTGGTTGATCTTGGTAATGAGTAGACCTGGATAGATATGTCTCGAGCAAAGTTTGTATGGAGTAGGTATTTGCTACAGAGCTACTGGAGACTTGGAGCAGCCAGAGTTTTTGTGCAGAACTATATAACACAGACAGTACATTAGAGGCTGCTCTATACTCTCCAGATGATCTTTAGTATGGAGACGCCGCTAATTGTAGAGCAGTTCTTCGCAGACCTGTTGTGGAATCAGCAGCAGAGCCAGAGGATTCTGAGTACGGAGACACCGCTCATTGTAGAACAGCTTTTCACAGACCTGTTGCAAGTCTAGTAAAAGAAGCAGCTGAGAACGCAGTAGGAACATCTCAGATTTTAAGAACAGCTAATGTAGCAGAGGCTCAAGTAGCAGCTCCGGTAGTAAAGGTAGCAGCTAGGATTACAGTAGAAGCATCTCATGAACCATAGCAGCTGAACAAGATAATTGAGGTTGAAGAAGCTGCTCAGACAGACACTGAACTGGAGCAGCTGAACTACGGTTTTCTGGATATTATATAGAGCTGATTAAACAGGAGTAACCTTATTCAGATGTACTTAACAAATAAACTAAGAAAATTATAAATCCCATTCAATTACAGTATAAAGATATATAGAAGAAGAATATTTAATGGATCTATAAGAACAAGAGTACGGGGATTCAGAGTGAGATATTTGTGCACACCCCAACCATAGGAGCAAATGATTGATCTCGAAATCCCTAAGATTTACATCTGAGATGAGATTATAAAAGTTTAAACCCATGTAAAGCTCAAGTCAAGACCTGGGTTTTGGATGGCCTTGAGTCTAGTAAAAACCAACCTTCTTGGGGTTTTCTCTCTTTTTCAGGCTGAAGTCTTCAGCAGCTGATGATCGTGAATTTTGTAAAATCTTTTATATTTGTACATTTAAAATCTCGGAACTGGTATTGTAATCGATTGAACCTTTTAATCAAGAACGGTATTAATATGTTGAGAAGCGTAAAAAAAGATTTTAAAAAAAGATTAAAAAAGATGGGATTTGTATCATAAAGAGCAAGAAAGGGGTATGGAGGGATGAGGAAGGGGGGGGGGNTTGTTTAAAAACATATATTTTGCTAGACATTGGCCTTGTTTAAAAACATATATTTTGCTAGACATTGGCCTTGTTTAAAAACATATATTTTGCTAGACATTGGCCTTGTTTAAAAACATATATTTTGCTAGACATTGGCCTTGTTTAAAAACATATATTTTGCTAGACATTGGCCTTGTTTAAAAACATATATTTTGCTAGACATTGGCCTTGTTTAAAAACATATATCTTGCTAGACATGGGCCTCTTTTAAATTTTTTTTATTTCACTATAAAGGGACGTGTCTCCGTCTGTATCACGTGACAATAATATTGCATTGCCATTGGTGGAACTTTTGGTCACGTGATACAGACGTATCAATTGTATTATTAACCAAATCTAGTAAAAGTAATATATTCAAATTATAATAGGAGCATACCTAAGCTGTAATTAGGCTCCTCTGTGTTATTTTTTTATATAACGTTGACACAGTGTTATATCAATTTCTCGATAAATTCCTAAAGTGTTCAGGTTTCAGCCTATACCCCCTAACTTTTTCCTTAAGCAGTCCATTTAATAAAGGAATTGAGTTTTTGCCACCAACTCTGATTTTCTAATTTCTATATCTTTGCAACTTGATATTGGAAACTTTGGATATTTCAAACTTAAAATATTTGATCGAACAGAAGTCACACCTTCAAATATTTATGGTCTACGACTTTGGGTTGCAAAGATATAGGAATTAGAAAATTAGAAAATTTCATTGTGTCTTGAGCTAAAAAAAGTTAAATACAAAAAAAACTTAAAATTCCATTTCAAAACCTTGCTCTATCAATTTAAAAAGCAGTAAATAATTGTGTTTAATAAGAAAAAATATAAATGTAAATATATACCTGCCCAGATCTAAGTTGATATTAATCCTCACATCAAGTATTGTTAACGTGTCTAATAGACATATCTCTTTTTTCCTGTATAATCAGTATTTCCAACCATACAGGGTAGATTTATATGAGCATAATTCATAAAAAAAAACTCAATTTTTACTGACACAGCGTAATTCTAGTGATCACACAGTTTGCAGGAACCAAAGATAAACCACAAATGAAACTATCCATTCTTCAAGTGAAAACAAGGATAGTTAATTCATTTATTGATCTTATAAAGATTTTAGGGATTAAGTTGCAAATTTGGTGTTCACTTTATAAATGAGAGGTTACTTGAAATTTCGCTTACAGTCCCTTTAATAGTGTTTTACTTTGGCTTGAAAATGTCCATATCAATCAGAGCTGGGAACTTTAGAATGGTGGATATCGGGATTAATGCTTGTCCAATCTTTTTCTTAATCTCCAGATTAAATATTGCGTGTTGTCCTCATGAATTTGATCTCCAGATTAACTAACAGATCGGTATTAAGGATATCACATTCTAAAGTTTTCAGTTCTGATCTGAGCTGGAAACTTTAGAATTAGATAACCTAAATCCCGATCGGTTAATTAATCTTGAGATTAATAACAAGAGGAGAACAAGCATTATTTAATCTCGAGATTAAGAAAAAGAGTGGATCAAGCATTAATCCCGATATATACCATTCAAAAGTTCCCAGCTCAGATCAGATATTGTTAATCTTCAATTTAAAAACAAAATCAAAAATAACTTTGTTAGAATCTTGTGAGATTTCTTTAAGTTACATTAAGAACGATATAATAAACACTATGATCTTACAAGTTTTAAAATCTCTAAAATTCTGTTCGCATTGTAGTGTTAAAGGTATTATTATCATTTGTTTTGAACAATGACAATAAAATAGCTGATTTAAAAAATCCTCAAATTCGACCTAAAAAATTTCAATATCATCAAGAAACGCAAACAATTGAGAAAAAACGGGGTGCTGGAATAATGAATCATGACTTAGCCTAGATATCAAAGGGTTAAAATGCACTGGAACTAGCTAGGCATTAAATGCACTTGAGTCCAAGTTGAGATGCAGTTTTCTTGTTCTCCCTGATCAATCAGTGTGGTTTCTCCAACATGTTTAGTTTTGGCAGTCCTACATCCACCGACATTGAATATTCGTATTAGTCTATGCATATATTTATTCACGTCACGGTCTGGCAAAGGTTTAATTAAAAATTAGCGAAAATTAGAGAAAATCTTTGAAGTTTGGTATTCAGTATGCAGGTTCTTGGGAATGTTCTTGATTTTTGAAACCGGAAACGATGGGCCCTAAAGTTTGTTCCGCGTTCGTTACTTTCAAAATTGTTCCAAATACGTAGTTTGTTCGGTTTTTAAATCAATAATTGTTTATCCGTTTTATTTTGGGAAGTTTAAATTAAATATGGTAAAGTGTGAATTATTTTTTTAACACTAACATTTTTGAGGACGTTTTTTGGTCGTTTACGATTACATGTAAATAGGGTTGTTAATCATTTTTGATAACGATCATTAAACGATCGTTTTTTGTTTTGTTTTTTAATCGTTTTCAAAAACGATCGTTTCGTTTTAGGAAAAAAACGATTGTTTTTAAAAACGACCCACTTGTTTTGAACTTTTAGAAAACGAATAACGATCGTTTTTAAAAACTATCGTTTTTATAGAAAACAATTTGCGACCGTTTTTATATGATTGTCTTTTGAAAAACGATCGTTTTTTAAAAAAAATTGTGTTGAAAATCAAGGGTCGTCGTTAACGATCGTTAACGAAGGGTTGTCGTTTAACGATCGTTTTTGTTTTTGAAAAAAATGACATACAATACACCTTTTTTACAAAACGACCATTTTTATAAAACGACCATTTAAAAAAAAAACGTGAAAAAATATGAAAACGTTAACATCCCTTGATTTAATGATCGTTAACGAGAAAAGTCAAAAGAGCGTTTTTCCGTCCAAAACTGTTAGTTACTTGTTCGGATAATTTATGATGTTCAAGTTTCTGTAAGAACCGAATGTGTTCATTATTTTTTCCATTAGGGGTGGGAGTAAAAAAGTAAAAAAAAATTCCATTAGGGGGGGGGGATGAAAAATAATTTTTATTCCATGGGGCCCGGGGGATAGGAGGAATGAGCAAGTGAACAAGAATTCTTGCCATTTATTCTATAAAAGACATGACGCGTCCAATAAAAAGATGTCTCTGATAAACTTCTAATTATGATTTCATTCTGTTCATGTTCACGTTCATGTTCTGTTTCTAAATAGTAATCAGTAATCAATTTTCGATTCATCACGAAAAAAAAAATATTTTCTGTTAACTTTTTACCTTTCTTTGTCAGTTGTAATGATAGATATATATGTTCGGGTTCCGCATGTTTTATATACTTTTTTATATTTTTATATTTTTTATATTTTTTATATTTTTATATACTTTTTTATATACATTTTTATATATTTTTTATATTTTTTATATACTTTTTNCTCTCTCTCTCTCTCTCTCTCTCTCTCTCTCTCTCTCTCTCTCTCTCTCTCTCTCTCTCTCTCTCTCTCTCTCTCTCTCTCTCTCTCTCTCTCTCTCTCTCTCTCTCTCTCTCTCTCTCTCTCTCTCTCTCTCTCTCTCTCTCTCTCTCTCTCTCTCTCTCTCTCTCTCTCTCTCTCTCTCTCTCTCTCTCTCTCTCTCTCTCTCTCTCTCTCTCTCTCTCTTTCTGTGTGGAATATTCGGGAAATAAATGTACAATAGAAAGAAAATATATATATAAAAACGTGCAAGGTTGAACACCGCTACTAATTAACTACTTCATGTTTCCCAAATGTTGAAAATAATTGGAAAAAACGTCTAAAACGCGCCTCAGTCCTCATGTTGTTTCCAACTTTTGTAGATTAGAGATTAGAAGAAATTGCAAAATATATAAATTGGTTCCAATCTTGCAGTATGTATATAAATCAGCAATAACAAGAGATACACGATGATTAATTACAGTATTATCCACAAAAGATGCGACTTTAAAGGGACTGTAGACGTAATTTAATTCAAGTGATGCTCTATTTAAAACTAGCTTGGGAACCCAGCTTTGCCTGCAGTTTTCTAATAAAAAGTAAACCCACTCATTTGAATTTTTAAACCAAGTTTCCCCAATAAAAATGTGAGGCAAATCGGTCTAGGGTTCAATGAGCTATGATATGACCTACAAACAAACAAACAGAGATAGCTACTTTCAATATATGTATAGAAGAGTGGAATGTATGATTCACAATGATACCATTTTATTTTTTATCTGGGTAAGATATAGTTTCCATCTTAAAAAGTCACCCAAACTAAGCTCCCGGTAAAGTCCAACACAATGCTCCAGTTTTGACAATCTAGTTGGTTTTACAACTCAATGAGGTAGGTCAAATGTGCCTATGATCGGCCGGGTACTGAAACCAGGCCAACTTCAACATAGTGTAGGTCGGACCGGTACATGCCGGTACATGCATGCCGTGCCTCAAAAAGGCCAGTACAAGGAGTTGTTCCGGTTAGAATTCAAATTGACCATAGTCCGTTGTGAAGTGTTGATATCTGTAAATCTTCTTTGTGTCTCTGCAACATAACATTTGCAAGTCATTTTTTACAGAAACCACAATTTGAAGAGTCGTCGTTAACGGTTGTTAACGAAGCTGGTCGTTTTCAGAAAAGATCTTTTATAAAAAATGAAAAATTATCGTTCATAAAAAACAATCTTTTTTTAAGAGGATTTAAAAAACGATCGTTTCGTTTTTCGTGTTTTCTTCGTCATCTGTAAATCGAAACGACCCATATATAGTAAAGGTGCTATTGTAGACGCACAAAAGCGTCCAAAGCCTAAATTGCAGCTTTATGAAATAGGAGATCACATTAAAATATCTCTTTGTATTTCTTCTATATTTTGGTTTATACATACTCTTCGGTTTTGGACTTCTCGTCCAAAATCTTTTCCTTGCCAATCTTTCTTCCCACTTAATCTTTTTCAGTAATCTTATATTTGGTTTTGATTTCTTCTAAATTGGTTCGCTAGAATTTTTTTATCCATATAATTGAATTGTTTACATTGTTTCATTAAGATATTCAAATTACGTACTTGAATTATATTCAAAAAAATTGTTGGTTAAGTTTTTTTTTATTTGTGTACTTTCGATGTTTTTGCAAGAACCCCGTAGGAAAATAGAAACTCTATTGTTCAATTAAACAAATGGATTTGAAAGTTTAAGAGCCCAGATTTATTTTATATTCAATTTGCATAACAAGAGAGCTTGGCTAAACCGTCTTATCTAGGTGGAGGAAGGTTTAGAGGTTTTGGGGGGGGGGCAAATACTAAAATGAGATGGGTCATGAGGCTAAAAAGAAGATGAAAGGAATATAACAATCTTTGCTTATTTTTAAATTTAAGAATTAAGGAAAATTTTTTAATTCATTCTAAAGTTAAACCCTAATATTATGATATTTTGATAAAGAAGCTTTTTTTTATCAGCGTTTTATCCATGGTAACTTTTCATAAGTGTAGCGTTTTATTTAACATGCAGCGTTTTTTCTAGAATTTTTTATCCCCTGCAAATGAAAAAATTTTCTTTATAAAATCTTAGAACTCCATTTGAAGATTATATAAGGTTGGTGACAACATTTATTTTATGAACAACATATGTCAAGGGCTTGGGTCTTCCTTAAAGGGACAGACCGGCTATGTAAGGTAGTTTAACTGATTATGCAGTGTTGTTGACAAATTCTTTAGGATTCATTTGAGACATATAAAACTTTTTAAAGATTTGTAAATCCTGAGTTTGAGCACAAATTCGACGTTCAAAATCGTACTTTTGGGTGCAGATACGTTATCAGAATTGTTTTTTTTTTAATTATTAAATAACGACGACAAAAAATGTAAACAAAATTTTACAGTAAACTAATTAGTTATTTAGAAACAGGTTGAGAAAATAAAAATCAATCTTATCATCGAAAATAAGTAATCTTGTTCAATTATTAGTTTCTATTTTCTCATTATTCACAAAGATTTTCTGCAGATTTTCTGGAATTATTATTGAAAAGACGACATTTGAAGAATTTGTAGAAATATGCGAATAGATTCTAAGAATATTAAGCATTCAATATTATAATGAAAACGAAATAATTGATTTATGGACCAATTTCTTTTGAGAAATATGTTCCTAACCATCTAATTGGTTTACTGTATAATTTTTAATTTATTTTTCGTCGTCGTTATTTAATAATTTTAAAAAAACGATCCTGAAAACCCAACCCAACCCAAATTCATGAAAAGAAAAGTTTAATATGTCTCAAATAAATTCTAAAGAATTTGTCCACAACACTGCATACTCAGTTTAACTACCTTACATGGACGGTCTGTCCCTAATATCATCCTTTGGAGGTAACACTGTACATATGGATTGATGAATATATGGATTGTTGGACAAGAAATGAATAAAAGAAAAGAAAAAAGAAGGAATAAAGGTTATTGTTCTATTGCCTATACATATATATATATGTTATCATGACATAATGCATTGTGCTGTATACATAAATATATAAATTCATATATCTATATACAATATGTATTGTTCTTAATTAAACCAGATTCGGAGCTTTGGGATCGGGGAACTTAAGAGAAAATCTAGAAACCTTGTTTGGAAATTAGATTTTTGTTGAGATCATATTAGGGAAATTTCGTAATTTATCTAACGGTATTTTTTTCATAAAATCGTTCATACCTTAAATATCTTAAATACCTTAAACATCTACGAATTTCCAATACCCGGTTTAAATTATATAATGTATCAATATTAAAGATCCTGTCATGGTAACTTCAAGTGACTCTTAAGTCTTAATGCATGGATGGATGCCCGATTTACAACGGTACCCTTGAAATTCCAATCAAACATGGGTCAGATAATAACATTTTTTTCTGACAATTTCTCCATCGTTTCTTGTGAGCAAGAAATGCGCAAGAGATTCCACAAATGTAAAAAAGGTTAAAAAATAAGAATAACTAATTCATACTTATTCTTACATAGTTTTCTAAGGTAACATTGTAAATCTGGCATTACAATAGTTGCCTAGAGTTTTACTTGTAAGTTCGTATACACTCCCTTTAATTGTTTTAGAGCTAATGTGAACACTAAACAGTCCCTTAAATTGTTTTAGAGTTAATGTGAATACTAAACAGTTCAAAGAATTATTTTCATATGTAATTTGTTCCATATTAGTTCTAAACAATTTTCTTTTTTTAAGCAAATCTTGGAATTTCGGTTTTTTTATCTAAAATATCTTTGTTTTCTTTCACATATTTGGTGTTTGTTGGTTGGTCTGATTCACGCACCTCTGTTCTTTAGTAAAAGTAAATTCAACTTATATGAAGCACAAAGTCTGACCGCGTAAACCTTGCTGCACCGGCTAGTCCTGTCCATAGGTACAGTACAAACTGCGACCGGAAAGGTTGACCCGGCTCGAAAATTCAAATGTACTATACGGCTGCACGTGGATTGTGTGTGTACAAAACCATCACAACACTGCTAAATGGGCGAAATATCTTGTGTTAACTCTACGACCCCATGGAAGGTTAGTGGCCGGTTGAAATTGAAATATTTTGTCCAAAAAATCAATTTCAAATTTTTTTTGGAAAATTCATTAATATAAAGTTTTTCCATATTTTTTTAATAAGTTGATTTAAATTTGTCAAAAAATATTTTAATAATTCTTGTACACCCGGTCACAGACATACCATTATTCCTAATGTTATCCCCCCCCCCCACACACTGAAGAA
>NW_019396741.1:474323-486108 GCF_000591075.1 Eurytemora carolleeae
CCTCATTTCTTGTTTTTCTTACATTACTTAGAATTGATGGGAACGTCACAGAAGAAACATAATCAATTCCTTTTTATTGAGAAATAATGGTCGGAGCAAGGACTTTAAAAATTAGGATTCTATGTTTGAGGATCATTTGTATATATTAGAATGATTATCGTAGTAATTTCAAGTACATCTCTTTTTGCATGATATTTACAGCGTAATTCAGCGTAATCTCGAATAAGCCTGGATTGAAAATGACAATGTCCGATTCACACCGGTACCCTTAAACCTTATCTGATCAATACTATGGAAGATATTCTCGCTTTTCTAGGTTTAAAAGAAATGAGTAAGTAACTTTTGTAGAGAAATCACCATTGAAAATAATCAGTTTTTAAAACTATTAACATGGACATAAAATCATACAGTGAATCCCAGATATATGAATACATAGACCGTCCTTAGTTTTTTGATATTTCTAAAGAAACTTCTTTTTATTTTTAATTCAAGATAAATTAATTTTTCCGCGGATTTTGATCTTAAATATGTAATACGACATTATAAAAAACTCTTGCTATGTATTGATATATCTGGGATTCACTGTACTTCAACAAACAAAGTCTCTCTGGGTACCGTTGGTATCGTAGTAATCTTTTTTCAGTTTCTCCTTTTATCCCCATTATTTTTGCTACAAACCCTTTTCTCAGATACCTCCGCTCTTCTTAAAGAAATTTTCATGATTATCAATACTGCCTGTATCATGTTTATCAATACTCCCTGCATCATGTTTATCAATACTCCCTGTTTCATGTTTATCATTACTGCCTGTATCATGTTTATCAATACTCCCTGTACCATGTTTATCAATAATCCCTGTATCATGTTTATCAATACTCCCTATATCATGTTTATCAATACCCCCTGTATCATGTTTATTAATACTCCCTGTATCATGTTTATTAATACCCCCTGTATCATGTTAATCAATACTCCCTGTATCATGTTTATTAATACCCCCTGTATCATGTTTATCAATACTCCCTGTATCATGTTTATCAATACTACCTGTATCATGTTTATCAATACCCACTGTATCATGCTTATTAATACACCCTGTATCATGTTTATCTATACCTCTGTATCATGTTTATCTATACCCACTGTATCATGTTTATCAACACCCACTGTATCATGTTTATTAATACCCACTGTATCATGTTTATCAACACCCATTGTATCATGTTTATTAATACCCACAGTGTCATGTTTATGATGATTAATTTAAATGAGTTTCAGGCTGAATTTATTCCCAGTTTCTAAACTTTTAATTATTCAATAAAAAATACAGCCTTTCAGAATTTAATAGAAATTAAGAAATAATCGTGTGTTAATTTGGTTTTTCATTCAAATAGTTCGCTGGTTTATGCAGCACAGACAATGAAAGAACTGTTAAACGTTTATTGTTTTAAAAGAGAGAAAAATGAAGATATCTTTCTCATTCTTACTCATTTGTGATTCGGGCATCTAACTCTTGAAACGGAGAGTCTCTAATGGGATTCTCAGAGACAACCTGGGAAGTTTAAAACTTCTTCGGCTCTGATCCACTCCTTCGATGGTTAATGATCTATGACGGATATTGGCTAGACAAGAATACACCAATGTTGGAAGCAAATATATGATAGGATACTTCAGTTCCAGTTCTCATTTATCTTTAGGGAGGAGGGAGGGGGATATAAGATATTTTCTATTTTATACTCTCTATTTCCTGTTTCTATTTCCTGTTTCTATGTCCTGTATCTATTTCCTGTTTCAATTTCCATTTTTGGTTTACTGTTTCTATTTCCTGTTTTTATTTCCTGCTTCTATTGCTAGTTTCTATTTCCTGTTTCTATTTCATGTTTCTTTTTCCTCTTTCTATTTCCTGTTTTAATTTCCATTTTTGGTTTACTGTTTCTATTTCCTGTTTTTATTTCCTGCTTCTATTGCTAGTTTCTATTTCCTGTTTCTATTTCATGTTTCTTTTTCCTGTTTCTATTTCCTGTTTCTATTTCCTGTTTCTATTTCCTGCTGCTATTTCTTGTTTCTATTTCCTGTTTCTATTGCTTGTTTCTATTTCCTGTTTCTATTTCCTGTTTCTATTTCCTGTATCTATTTCCTGTTTCAATTTCCTGCTTCTTTTTCTTGTTTCTATTTCCTGTTTCTATTTCCTGCTGCTATTTCTTGTTTCTATTTCCTGTTTCTATTGCTTGTTTCTATTTCCTGTTTCTATTTCCTGTTTCTATTTCCTGTTTATTTTTCCTGTTTCTATTTCCTGTATCTATTTCCTGTTTCTATTTCCTGCTTCTATTGCTTGTTTCTATTTCCTGTTTCAATTTCATGTTTATTTTTCCTCTTTCTATTTCCTGTTTTAATTTCCATTTTTGGTTTACTGTTTCTATTTCCTGTTTTTATTTCCTGCTTCTATTGCTAGTTTCTATTTCCTGTTTCTATTTCATGTTTCTTTTTCCTGTTTCTATTTCCTTTTTCTATTTCCTGCTTCTACTTCTTGTTTCTATTTCTTGTTTCTATTTCCTGTTTCTATTTCCTTTTTCTATTTCCTGCTTCTATTTCTTGATTCTATTTCTTGGTTTTTTTCCCCTGCTTCTATTTCCTGCTTCATTTCCTGATTCTATTTCCTGCTTCTATTTCCTGATTCTAATTCTTGTTTCTTTTTCATGCTTCTATTTCCTGCTTCTATTTCCTGTTTCTATTTCCTGCTTCTATTTCCTGCTTCTATTTTCTGATTTTATTTGCTTCGTGAATTGTGAATTCAAT
Organism: Eurytemora carolleeae; assembly: GCF_000591075.1. NCBI lineage: Eukaryota > Metazoa > Arthropoda > Copepoda > Calanoida > Temoridae > Eurytemora > Eurytemora carolleeae. The sequence continues at coordinate 477,120 of NW_019396741.1, forward strand.
TTTCTGTTTTGTAGCTGCAGCTTGGAAATTTACAATGTAACAAATTAAATGGAATTTGTTACTTTTTCCAATAATAAAATCCTTATTTCTTCATGCATTGTATCTTATTCTTATCTGAAAAAATATTGTTAAATAAACATTTTAACAGCTTAGAAATATGGCAATATAAAGAATTGTAAATCATTAATATTTTATTTGAAAACAAGATGAGAGATGAAATAGATTTAAAGATAAATTATAGTTCAGAGGACGAATTTGATGAAAAAGCGAGAAGCAGCTAAGCTAGGTAAGGCTAATTACCTTGCCTTAGCCACCTCTCCGCAAGGAGAATTGAAGAGAAGGAGGGGGCGATTGGGTTTCCGTACACTTTGCTGTGACGACTTTGGACTGCTGAAGAACTAGTTTTTGCGTAACAACAATAACAAAGGCAGCCGATCTAATGTAAACAAACATGAGTTAGTATACGGTGAATCTTCATCTAACGCCAGAGATGCACCAGATGTCTGTCTGTCATTTGTGATATTGTTTACAATCTTTATTACTGTTGTTACGCAAAAGCTAGTTCTTCAGCAGTCCAAAAACGTCACAGCAAAGTGTATGGAAACCCAATCGCCCCTCACAGTACCCAACAGTACCCTGCAGGTATGGGGATTACAAATTGGCATTGTTGCCATCCCTCCCTCCTTAAGTGATCAGCTGATTAGTATTAAACTAGCTTTTTTGTCCATGAAAATAGTGCAAAACTATAAAGAAAACATCCTTAGAAGTGCTTCTGACTCTACTTACATATTTTATTAAAAATAAAAAAATTCTGTTTGGTTTCTATACCCCCTCCCCCCAGTATACCCCAGTAAAGCCCAGTACGTACTTTGCAGTATATTGTGGTACCCTGCACTCCGTATTCCCTGTTACAATTACTTTCCATTATAAGATTTTGGGATTACAAATTGGTGTTTTTGCCATTCCTCAGCTGTTTAGTTTTAAACATAGAGAATAGAATATATATTAGAGGGGAATTTAGTTTTAAACCATCGACGGAATTTCTTTTATACTGTTTTACACAAATGAAAATAATGCAAAACTAGAGTAAAGTGCAACCCAGAAAAGCTTCTATGTAAGTTCTAAATATTTTTGTTTAAAATATAAATTCTGTTTGGTTTGGCAACTTTTTTCTGCAGAATCTTTCCTACTTTCTGAAAGGTTTCACATCGATATGTTTAAGGATATCTACTCGATATAAAGCAATATTTATTAATACTTATTTTGACTCAAACTGTTAACTAAATGAAAATAGAAAAAATATGCCGGTTTAAGAAAGTTTTTATAGATATTTGCAATCATCCAGAACAAAAAGTTTCATCAAAAATTAAACTTTAAAAGTTTTATAGTAGTTTTTAAAAATATGCTAAAAAAACAATTTCTGACACCCCTAGGCTTAGTACGGATATTTTCATCTTTCTAAACATCCCAGGGAAAGATTTGTCAGATTCTTTGATCTTTGTCATTTTAGGGTCACTTTCTGGGTAGCTCATGGTCGAGAAAGCTTCTTCTTTGATAGGTTTCGTGATTTTTATGTATTCCCTGACTTCACTGAAAGGAGAATGATTTCTATTTTTAGTTAACAATCTTCTCTATAATTTGTTTGGTTCCTTTGTCTCTACTTCTGCCGTCACCGATCTGCCTCTAAAATAAAATTAATGAGATATTCAGGGACNACTGTAGTACTGCACGATGCAGAACAGTGCATACAAATAAGTACATGGAGCGTGCCTTTATATCAATTCTTGTATTCTTCTTCATTTGTATCCATATGCACATTTAACAATCCTATTAATTCTCATTGCTATCTTTTCTATCTAACATATAGTCTTTTTAATCGGTTTCCACTTCTATCTAATAATCCCATATATTCTCCTTGATCTGTTTCCACTTCTATCTAACAATCCTTTATTTTCTCATTGATCTGTTTTCACTTCTATCTAACAATCCTATATATATTCTCATTGATCTGTTTCCACTTCTATCTAATAACAGTCCTATATATTCTCCTTGATCATTTTCCACTTCCATATAATGATCCTAAATATTCTCCTTGATGAAAGTAAAATTGAGCAGAAATGAAGCTATGCACTATATATCTGCGAGGGTGCTGTGGGGTGCTCTAGGTGCTAAGAATGCGCGTCAGTTCGTGCCTAAGCGTCTGTGCGTATACTCTGTACGCTATAAGTCCGCGCGTCAAAAAACGCGCGTGTGCGTCAATATCCGGTTATCTGCGTACTGTTAGTAAATAAACCAAAAAGACAAATTAAATCAAAATAAAATGCGGGCATTAATTCTTATAATTCCTTTATTAAGTTTAACCAAAGGTAAATTTAATAAAAAAATTTTATGTTTATTATTTTTTTAGGCAAACGAAGATATTTAATTATTATGATATTTTTGAAATTTGTAGCTCTCTTTGCAGGATTAATGGGAGGAAATGGAGGGGGTGAGGGGTGGAAATGAAAGTGCCCCCCCCCCTCCTCCCTTTTTTTAAGGAAGGTCACAGCCTTGCAGTTTGATATTCTTCTTTAAAGAAAGTTACCTGATATTTAGCTAACATCAATTCATATCTCTGCAAAGATAACTTAAATATTGAAGTAACAGAGAGAACCAGAAAACAGTGGAATTATCGTTCTCTGTTTCTAATTTTGCTGGAGAAACTTGTCCTAAGCATTCTGTAATTTGTAATTTTGCAGCAAATTTTTCTTTGAAAATGCTTAGGACACAAGTACAGAAATTTATATCTTAGAAAGACTAAGAGGACCATGCTTCCCAGGATTTCTGGTTCTAACTGTATCTTTGTGATTTTTGGCACAACTTGGATATAAGTTATCCCATGTGAAAACAAGTAAAACATTATAGGATAGATTTCTTAAAATATCAGCCAGATAAATAAAGCGATAAGATAGACATATAGATAGAACGAAAAATGGATAGATAGACAGATGGACAAGTAGACAGACAGATAGATAGATAGATAGATAGATAGATAGATAGTTTAGACAGAGTACGGAAGTAGAACGGATGTGAATTTGATGATAATTATACCCTGTAGGAAGAATTTAACTCCATTTTGTGGTTCAAGCGCACATGCAACATTTCATACTAGGAATGGATCTGAATCTGTATCTGTATCTGTATCTGTATCTGTATCTCTGTATCTGTATCTCTGTATCTGTATCTGTGTATCTGTATCTCTGTATCTGTATCTCTGTATCTGTATCTGTGTATCTGTATCTCTGTATCTGTATCTCAGTATATCAGTATCTTTATCTCTGTATCTGTAGATAGATAGATAGATAAATAGATGAATAGAAAGATAGATATAAAGATAGATTAGATAGATAGATAGATAGATAGATAAATAGATAGATAGATAGATAGATAGATAGATAGATAAAAAGGTAAATAGATAGATGGATAGATAGATAGATAGATAATAGATAGATATTATTAGTAAATATGTGAAGACGACTTTTAAGATATTTTTTTTAATTTCAGGTCAGTCTTCTCCAGAAGAGCTGTGTAAAGACAGAATATCAGACGAATATTTCAGGTCTGTGGTACATCTTTTTTCATTTTTATCTTAAAAATAAATTTAAAACTCAAGTTTTAGAACAAAATAAACTTCTCAAGTCGTGGCAAATTTTTTCGTCCAAAAAAGTTTTTTCTACTCTTTGGATTTGTCGGAGAAAGGAATTTAGGAGATTATAAAAGACGCAATTTTACTGATTACTCAACACATATTTTGCAACCTGGTGTTTTATTTAAACCTTTTAACCAGATATTTCATTCTTTGACTGTTTAACCTCTTATTTATAAATATCAAAGGTCAAACACTCAAAGGTTTATAGTTCTGAATATTTTGTCTTAATTGACGTTGTTGTCACAATTGGGTAAAGGATTAAAGGTCTTCAAATTTGTTCGATTAGTATTTTCCCCTTTAAAATGAAGACATGCAAAATACACAAAAAATGCTAAAAGATAATTGTAATTATGTTTCTGAATTAATTTCAATTTTCCCTTGATTTAGATTAAAAGCTGAACCGGAAGGAGATTGCAGAGATGTTGTCAGGTATTTCCTATTCTTTAAAGGGACTCTCAACGTGATTTCCTATTCTTTAAAGAGACTGTCAACGTAATTTCCTATTCTTTAAAGGGACTGTCAACGTTATTTCCTATTCTTTAAAGGGACTTTCAACGTAATTTCCTATTCTTTAAAGGGACTGTCAACGTAATTTCCTATTCTTTAAAGGGACTGTCAACGTAATTTCCTATTCTTTAAAGGGACTGTCAACGTGATTTCCTTTTTTTAAAGGGACTGTCAACGGTATTTCCTATTCTTTAAAGAGACTATCAATCTTTTTCTTATTACTTAAAGGGACGGTCAACCTTATTCCCTTTCTTTAAAGGGACGATCAACGTTTATCTATTATTTAAAGGAACTGTCAACGTTTTTCCTATTTATTAAAGAGACTATTATCAAATCTACCTATATTCAAAGAGTCGCATGCCAGATTCAAAATGCTACCCCCTTTAAGCCCTAATCTGGGTGAAAGTTATGAAAGTTATGTTTTTTATTTGAAAATAAAAAACTTGGTTTGTGGTTTTTCGTAAAAGTGGCTTGCGAAAAATTGGCAATACATATATGTCATCCTTGGTCAGGGAGGGTCACTTGCCGTCACGTATACAGCCTCTTTATATAAGTTAATAGTAATGCAAGGAATGATAACATTAGTGTTAAGTGTACACATTAGTGTTCAGTGTACACATAAATGTTCAGTGTACACATTAGTGTTCAGTGCACACATTAGTGTTCAGTGTACATATTAGTATTCAGTGCACACATTAGTGTTCAGTGCATACATTAGTTTTCAGTGTACACATCAATGTTCAGTGTACACATGAGTGTTCAGTGTACACATTAGTGTTCAGTGGACACATTAGTGTTCAGTTACACATTAGTATTCAGTGCACACATTATTGTTCAGTGCACACATTAGTGTTCAGTGCACACATTAGTGTTCAGTGTACACACTAGTGTTCAATTCACACAATATTGTTCAGTGTACACATAAGCGTTCAGTGTGCACATTAGTGTGCAGTAAACACATTAGTGTTCAGTGCACACATAAGTGTTCAGTGCACACACTAGTGTTCAGTGTACACATTAGTGTTCAGTGTACACATTAGTATTCAGTGCACACATTAGTGTTCAGTGTACACATTAGTGTTCAGTGTACACATTAGTATTTAGTGTACACATTAGTATTCAGTGTACACATTAGTATTCAGTGTACACATTAGTGTTCAGTGTACACATTAGTATTCAGTGCACACATTTAGTATTCAGTGTACACATTAGTGTTCAGTGTGCACATCAGTGCAGTGTACACATTAGTATTCAGTGCACACATTAGTGTTCAGTGTACACATTAGTGTTCAGTGCACACATTAGTAATCAGTGTACACACTAGTGTTCAGTGCACACATTAGTGTTCAGTGCACATATAAGTGTTCATTCCGCACATTTGTGTTCAGTGTACAAATTAGTGTTCAGTGTACACATAAGTGTTCAGTGCACACATTAGTGTTCAGTGTACACATTGCAGTGTTCAGTGTACACACTAGTGTTCAGTGTAAACATTAGTGTTCAGTGTACACACTAGTTTTCAGTGTAAACATTAGTGTTTAGTGTACACATTAGTGTTCAGTGTACACATTAGTGTTCAATGAACACATTAGGGTTTAATGTATACTACAGTGATAACCAGAAAACAATGGAATAGAAAGACAACATTATAGGAATACTTAAGTGTGTTGATGTTGTTACAAAGCAAATATTGTGACTAGTAACTTAAAAAGCACTGTTTAAATGAAATGGGTCTATTTACACTGTACAATTACTAATGTTCATTGAACAAGTCCAAACTTGAGTTTAAAAATCGTCTTCCTATTTCAGAATTTTCTGTTTATCACTGTAATTTGAAACAAATGAAAGCGTTATACAAAAAGAATATGTCAACGGGTATTTTAAAATTCACGAAACACCCGATATTTTATTTGAAGACAATTTAACCATGATCTTACAACACTCAAAATGTCACAGTGGGGTAGAATGATCAAAATTTGAAACTTTGTGTCATAAAAATCAGATTAGCTCTTTAACATTTTGAAAATTATCCCCTTTAATAATTTAAATATACTTGTTTTCAGTTTTGGAAAACATCTTTTGTTTAATTTTTGTTTGGATAACAAAATCTGAGTGGTTGTTGAACTCCTAAATCTGTAAAATAACTTAATCTTTAATGCGCGTATTTGGTAGATTTAGTATATTTAATAAAATACTAGGTATAATTTAATATTAGGAATTCAAGGGAAAAGATTAGGTTTTCATATCCTCATTGCTAGGTAATTTAGCTTCTATGTGTATAAATTATGCTAAAACTAAGATATCTGGATTACGTATATTACATACATTACCGTTGGAAACCTCGAAACAGGGAGAAATGTGATTTTTGAAATTTCAAAAAAAGAAATTGAAAATTTTAACTTATTTTTAAATTTTAATCTGAGTTTGGTATATCCTAAAAGCAACATTCTTTATTGCTTCAGGGAAAAATGAAAATTTTATTGATTTATTCACTGCACAGGGTGAATTTTTAAAGTCGATATTTTTCATTTAAGTGCTGAAAATCCGCAATATTGATTAAGAAAATCTCCCAATTTCTTGGTGATTGTCTGACATTTGATAATTCCCAAAAAAGCAATGGCTAAAACCAGAAAAAAATTACATGTCTTCCTTAAACAGGTCAAACAGTGTGAAAATACGGCATTTCTCGGCATTTTTTTCCATTTTCTCCATAAAATAATCTTTTCAAACATATTCTATTATGGTTTTTACCAGTTGTAATAACTTTGAAGAACCCTAAATACATGAGAAATCTTCCTGCTTTTAAAATATTAAATTCGTCCTTTATGTGATGTACAAATGTCAAATTGTCCAAATATCGGGTTCTAAGTTTTGAAGTTGCTTCCGAGCCTCTTTAAGCAAAGAAATATTAACAATGGTAGAGATAAACAATTTCTTAATCAAATGTCGCGTTAATAAATATTAAAATCAACTTTTTATTGTACCTTGATATGCTTTGGTAAACATTTTAAAGAAATCGACTTTTAAAAATCACCCTGTAGTATATACTGTATATCTTTTCTTTGAATAACATTTTTCGCTGCTTTTTAAATGATTATAGACAACAAAAAATTAACCTACCAAACTGAATCTAAAGCTAAAAAGGGGCCTTTCTATAACATCAGAATCTTGCACATTATGATAATTATGATTTAAAATTTTTCCTCATTGCCTCAGAACCCTTTTAAAAAAATATTTATTAATTTTCTATCTGATTGATACACATACTTTTACTCAGAACGAATCAATATTTTATGGGGAAAATATTAAAATAAACTTTTTGAAGAACACAAAATAATTCTCTAATTGTCTTTTTATGCTCCAGATGTGATAGAGCCGGTGTAGCCGGGACAATTAGGCTGGCTGCCGTCAGATGCCCTTCAGGACTTGCTTTCGATATTGTTAAACAAACCTGCGATTGGAAAGCAAAAGTAAACAACTGTGACAGCCTTTCAAGTAAGTGTTTTTTTTATATTTTTAGATAAAAAATGTACAATTTTTAATAATTGTGTATAACGTATATTTTGTTCAATATAAACCTATCTAATTTATTTATAATTTACAGAACCCCTTTTGCCCAACGTAGGTACTGATGAATCGGTCTAAGTTATTTTTAATTTGCAGAGCCCTGGTGTGTTCGGCCCAACCTGCCAACTAATGCATTGGTCTAAACTACTGTTAGTTTGCAGAACCCAGTCGTGATCTGCCAAACCTAAAAACGGACGAACCGGTCTAAGTTATTTTAAATTGGCATAGCCCCATTATGTACTGCCCAGCCTGAAAACTGAAAACAGACGAACCGGTCTAAATTATTTTAAATGACATAGCCCCGTCGTGTACTGTCCAACCTGAAAATTGAAAACAGACGAACCGGTCTAAATTGTTTTCACTTTGCAGAGCCGCGTCGTGTTCTGCCCAACCTGAAAACTGACGAACCGGTCTGCGCCGACGGTCTGCTGCAGTGTGGAAATGGAGAGTGTATTTCCAAGGTAAAGAAAATGAAAATAGATGTTATTTTTGTTCTATGCAAATTAACATGGTTTCATTTGTTCCCCTTGTAAATTTTGCACTTCATACCAATTACATAAATAGATATAAAACAACATATTTAATAAATAATCAATTTGTGTCTATCACTTCAAGGCTTTGTTTTGTGACGAGCAGCTGGACTGTGCCGATGGTTCTGATGAGAATGCATGCAGTGTAGATCAGGTCAGAACATTAACCCTATCCTGAGGNATATAATATAGCCCTTAGATATTAGATACTTATATCAGAGTCATTATAGTCTCAACTTTTCAAGGCATATTACTAATTTCCGATTTTTATTTATCCTTATGAAAAGTAACGATTTTTTTAACGATTTCACCCACCTTATGACTTGTAGGCGTCAAAAGTTATTCTCAAATATTTATCTATCCATCTATCTTATTTCTAGTTATCTATCTATCTATTTATCTATCTATCTATCTATCTATCTATCTACATATATGTTTTACTGAGCCTTGAAATATCCTGTAATCCAAGCTCTATATTATCCTTTTTATATTATTGTTGTTAAATTTTGTATTTCAGAATTCTGTCTTGTTTACATTAGCATTTGCATTAGTTTGTACATTAGCTAAATATCTAAATATCTTCTTTCATGAATATTATAGAAGAATATGTTTAATTCTTGTTTTAACAAACTTCTAACTTTGTTCATTACATTTAGGGAATAATTATAATTCTAATATAAACTAACTAAGGGGGGGG